>NC_142181.1:834718-862218 GCF_026936395.1 Plectropomus leopardus | reverse complement strand
TCCACAGACTCCTTTCAGACCTCGAATACCCTGAAGAACCAACAGAACCAGAACTCGAGAAAAACCTCAGTAGAACAAGGACATGCAAACATGCGGGCTTCAGGGGAACAGGTTTAGAGTTTCAGTGACATTTACAGTAGAACCACATTAGAATGTCAATAGAACCACGGTAGGACCATGGCAGAACTACAGTAGAACTACAGTAGAACCACGCTAGAACCAGGTATAGAGCTTTGATCTGATGCGATGACCCACCTGTTCTCCTTTGATGTACAGGTCTTCTGGAGGGTCGACGTACTCAAAGGGCCCCGGAGGCCCCTGGAGGCCCTGGTCCCCCTGTGGAGCACACAAAGTACTACAATATTTGTACTGCACAGGAGTAGTATTACTGCAGAGTTCACGGATGTGAGAGGAACATGAATTAATTTTGTTTGTTTGTTTGTTTCGTTTCTGAGTGCATTCTTTCTTTTTTCTTTTTTTTTCATTGTAAGATTTTTATTGATATTAAATTATTATTATTTATTAATAAGAAGAATATATGTGCTCTTGTGTGTTTTTGTGTACCTGGTGTTTTTTGTTTTTTTTAATTAAATATTTGTACCTCGTCTCCTTTCTGTCCAGGCAGAGATCGTCCTTTTTCTCCCTGAAACACAAACACATCAACAAAAACTTAGTACACAAATACACAAATAAACACACAGGAGTAAAAAAACTCAATATACTCTGTATGATACTGTATGCTCTGTAGTGTTTGTGACAGGCAGCACTGATACTTACAGGTGGGCCCCTGGCTCCAGGTAGACCGGGGAGACCCTGCACAGACACACAGACAAGTACAAGTACGTACAGTGAGTACACACGGTGAGTACATACAGTGAGTACATGCAGTGCTGTGCAAACATCTGAGGCCACCTTAAACTGAAAATATTTCATCCAGATTATAATAATCAAACGTGTATTTCTCAGTCGTCTCTTTGCTGAAATACAACCAGAACACACAGAACACACGTATGCAGTATAAAAACACAAATATTTCAGAATAAAACCACTTCAACAGACTAAAGCTTCAAGTATTTCGTTTTTTACTCTCTTTCCTCTCAGCATGTCGTGAGCTCTGTTGGGCAGACAAGAGATTAAAAATAGTAATTGTCTATTATTCCAATTTTGTTTTATAGATTTTTCAGAGTTTACAGTCAGATGTCATATCAAATTAAATACATAAATAAATAATACAGAGTATTATTTATTTAATACAGAGTACATGCTAATAATAATAATACTAATAACACTACTACTAATAATAATAATTTAATAATAATAATAATAATAATAATAATAATAATAATAATAATAATAATAATAATAATAATAACAATAATAATGTATCAAATCATAAAAATAAAACAAAATAGTGTAGAGGAGCATTAAAAGCACACAATAAAATCAGAGGAAAAAAGTTAAAAAAATTTAAAAAATAGAATACATGTAAATTAAAGTGGGGGTAGGATTTATTCACACCAGGCTGCATTCAAAATGTAAATTAAATTAAAAAGCTCGGTACCGTCTCTTTGAGCCCTTTTTGTGCAGGTTGCATCATTGCACTTTCACACTAAATACTGACGTCAGTCTGAAGAAGCTGCTTTGTTGTGTATATTTCTTTATAGCACTTACTGTGTAGGTAAATATTATTATCATTTGTGATATTTTAAATCAGGTTTTGTGACTCACGTTGGTCCCGTCAAGTCCTGCAGGACCCAGAGCTCCCATCGGTCCAGGCAGACCCCTTCACCCTGCAGTCAGAAACACCTCTCAGGAACATTACTGACAAAAGCACTCATAAGGCAAAATAACAAAAAAGAAAAGTGTTTTATCTTCTATATTCTTATATATGACATATTTATGATTGAGTCCTCCACTTCATTTTCTTACTTTAAGGATATTTTGGTTCTTGAATATTTTATTTAAATTAATGTATGTAAAAGAAATACTTTTCTAATAATAATAATAAATAACAATAATAATAATAATAATAATAATAATAATAATAATAAATAACAATAATAATAATAATAATAATAATAATAATAATAATAATAATAATAGGTTTTGTTTGTTTGCTTTTTTTAATTTTTTACTTTTTTTGGTAGATTTTTTCTCTAATGTTCAGGCATTTTTTGTGTATTTTTCACTAATTATTTGCTAATTTTTGGGCCATTTCTTCTTAAATTGGTCTCAAAGGGTTAACATGAGAGGAGCAGATGATTATGAATCAATGAACGAAAACTTCTGGATGTGTTTGTTCTCACCGGTCGACCGGAAAGTCCACGAGCGCCGACGTCTCCCTGTAACACAAACGCTAACGTAAGTTTCCGCTCGTGTCGAAGCATCAGCATCCAAACATACACACTATCATGCAAATGTGCTCAGTGACGGAGAGGAGTTCCCAAAAACTTTCAAAAACATCCCATAATCAGTGATCGTCTGTGGAGCTGCAGCGAGTACTCGATACTTCAGTACAAGTACAGTTACAGTTCTTACAGGTATTCCAGGGTACTGTATGAAGTAGAATGCCGGATCTCCTGGAAATCCCTTCAGTCCTGGAAAACCCTGCAGAATTAAACAATGTTACCATGGTGATGACGGTATTGTGTGGATGCAGTTCACCCTTTAACACCTCCAGCATTCACACGCTTTTTCTGTAAGAAATTCATTTTTTTGCACTCAAATAAATAAAACGTCAATAAAAAGAGAAAGAAATAAAAAAAGAAAGAGAAAACGTAAGAAAATCATACTGATAATCATAAACCTGAATAGTCTAACATTTAGTGCGTGTTACTGATCGATCATGTTATTGATCATGTTATTGATCGATCAGCGACTCTCACCGGTTCTCCATCAGGTCCTTGTCCTCCTGAAAGTCCAGGCTCTCCCCTCTCTCCTCTGGTTCCGTTACATCCGTCCAGTCCAGGAAAACCAGGACCTCCGGCAGGACCCGGGTGACCCTGAACACACAAAGACACGCTCACAGTCTGACCTTTGACCTCACTGTGTATGGGCCAATCAGATGAGAGGCTGAGAGGGCGGGGCTCCTTACCGGGACTCCCTCTAAACCTGGAAAACCGGGAACGCCGACACTTCCCTGAAATAGCAAACAGAGTTAAAGTGAGTCACGGTGTGACAGTTCGGGGTTAAAAACCACATCAGGACGGGAAAACCTTCAGAAGTTGAATCGCTTTAACCGCCTGACTGGAATTACTTTCTGATTTTATTCCAGTAAAAGTGAAATGAACTAATGTGACATAATAGCATTTTTAAAATAGATTGTTTTGTGATGACTCATCTTGTCTCCGGGTCAGAAAAACAAAAAGAATTGCGCTGATTCACCAAATCTCCTTTCAGTCCCACAGCTCCTGTCGGCCCCTCGTCTCCTCGCTGGCCCTTCTGTCCTGGTGGCCCCTGAGGACCCGGGAATCCTGGAGGCCCCTGAGGGCCCTGTTGCCCCAGAGGACCCGGAGCGCCCTGCAAAAAACGAGTTAACTATCAGAACCTCATAGAATCCAATAAAACCAGGACTGTCCCCAAAAGCTGTTTTTGGGCATGGATTATGAAATTATTGGATTGTGAAATGATTGGATTATTAATTTCAGGGAATTGCCCTGAAATTAATAATTTTTTTTTTTTTACTTTTTGACCTGCCTGGAAACACTTAGCTCTACTTCTAAATATAATATTTGTTTATTTTGTTAAAATAATATTTTTTCTGAATCGACCGACTGGGTCTTTTCATTTTTCAGGGAATTTTTCAGATCAAAGAAAAATATTGATTACATGTCATCATATATATTTTCTGATATGTCAAATCTTCAGTTTACAGATGATCTTTTTGTGGATAAACATGAATCCTGAGGATGAAAACAGCTGATCTGACCTGAGTCCTGTTGTCATCTGACCACCAGAGGGCAGTGTGACACAACAACAACAACAACAACAACAACAACAACAACAACAACAACAACAACAACAACAACAACACACAGTATACACAAACACATGATGGGGATATCCTTTCAATAAAATAACAAAGAAAGAAAGACAGAAAGAACAAAAAGAAAGGAGGAAAGAAGAGCAAAAAAGATAAAAACAAAGAAAAAAGGAATGAAGGAAGAAAAACAGAAATAATATATAATATATAATATAAGAATAAAGAAAGAAAGAAAGAAAGTAAGAAAGAAAGCCGTCCGACAATAATACTAATAATGATAATAATGATAATAATAATAAGACTAATAATGATAATAATGATAATAATAATAATAATAATAATAATAATAATAATAATAATAATAATAATAATAATAATAATGACAATAATAATAATAATAATAATAATAATAATAATGATAAGCAGAAGTGTGTCCTCACAACTACTTACAAACGCATCATGATGTGTCATAAACTGATGATAAATGCGCTGACGAATCAGTGGACAGATAAATAAATCTGAGGTGGGACGAAATCAGTACTGATCAATATGGACCTGCTGATTTATCTGTTGAGCTCTGGTGCTGTGTGTGTGTGTGTTTGTGTGTGTGTGTGTGTGTGTGTGTGTGTGTGTGATGAGATGTGACAGCTGTGATCTCTGTTAGTCCTCTCTCTGTCCTTCTTTCTCTGAGACCACCGAGCTGTGAAATCACTGAGACAGACGCCTTCCCACAATCCTCTCTGCCTGTCTGCTGCCCCCAGCTGTACAAACACACACACACACACACGCACGCACGCACGCACGCACGCGCGCACACACACACACACACATACACACACACACACACACACACACACACACACACACAGGTTGGAGGTCAGTTTGTGGTCTGCTCTAATAAAGGTTGTTGTTGTTGTTGTTGTTGTTGTTGTTTACTCCATTAGCTGACTGTTGCGACATTTGAAGCTCTGTCAGCCGTCTGATTGGCTCCTGCAGCACATGGTTCTGACATAAAAACCATACACAGAAACATCTGGATCAACATGTTGATATCGATATTTATCACGATTTACGTCAAATCAGTATTTCTGTGGAGCTTAAAGGTCCCTTTGACTCCTCAGTGAGATATGAAGATATCATCAGGTTCATTTAGGTTTAAATATTTATTTTCTGTCAGACATTGAACATGACAAATATACTGTAGAACAGCATCACCAGCTGGAGGACCTATTCTACTAAAACTCACAGAGGTCCAGGTACTAAAATGTCCTCCCAGCAAAGGTCCGAGCCTCATAGCTAAAATCAATATCAACATTAATTGAACATTTTACTTTGATTACAATTCAAGATCGATTATTTTGCTTTTTTGTGGTTTGTTTTTTGCCCTCATAGTTCACTGACACAGTGTCATGTGACCATGGTGTGTTGGAGTGTAATAAACATATGATTTATTATTATTGATTAAACTTTCCAGCATTATATAAAAATGAAAAGCTCCATCTTAAATAAACTCAGGTAAATTGAAGCACATAGTGCTGATAATAGGCCAACCTCTCCTGACTGCAGGACTCTGACTTCAGCTTCTGTCAAACTTCTGTGCTGTTAATCATTTTACTCAGGAATTAAAAACTTTTGAGTCGGCCTACTTCTCCTATAGCTGCCAACAGCCTGCCGACATTCACAGTTAGAGAAAGGCTGAAAATAAGCTCATGTGCTTGTGGCCCCGGGCCCCCAAAACATTACATCTGCCCCTGGTAATAATAATGAGAGCTCAGCGCGAGCGGCCGGATGAGACACGGAGCGATGCGTCCTGCTGTTTCTAAATAATTCATCCAAAGTCTGATTAAAGCTGAAACTAACACAAAGTCGTCTGTAGAGTCTAAAGAAGTCACTTTCACCTCTGCTGATGTGTCTGTTTCAGCGCTGTGGCTGTCAAATACTCAGCTGTTCGAAATTTTGAAGTCGTTCACTGCATTTGGTTTGTTGCGATGCAATTCTTATTATTATTGGCTGTTCATGTTCATGCTCAGAAACATCTGGATCACAATGACCATGCACAAAAACATCTGGAGCACACTGACAGTGCACAGACACATCTGTATCAAAATGATCTTGCACAAAAACATCTGGAGCACACTGACCATGCACAGAAACATCTGGAGCACACTGACCATGCACAGAAACATCTGGAGCACACTGACCATGCACAGAAACATCTGGAGCACACTGACCGTGGACACAAACATCTGGAGCACACTGACCATGCACAGAAACATCTGGAGCACACTGACCGTGCACACAAACATCTGGGTTAAAAATGACCTTGCACAGAAACATCTGGAGCATACTAACCATGCAAAAACTATCTGGATCATGCTGACTGTGCACAGAAACATCTGGCACAAACTGACTGTGCATAAAAACATCTGGAGCACACTGACCACGCATAGAAACATCTGGAGCACAATGAGTGTTCACAAAAACATCTGTAACACTTTGACTGAGCACAGGAACATCTGGATAATGCTGACTGTGCACAAAAACATCTGGATCACGCTTCTGTCGCAGTGAAATCATCGTTATTGCGAAACATCAGAAGGATCATTCTTCTGACGACAGACGTTTGTGTTAAAGCTCAGTGTATGAAGTCTTGAATTATGGCCAAAAACATGTTTAATGAGGTCACCGTTTGTGTGTGTGTGTGTGTGTGTGTGTGTGTGTGGAATCTGCTGACTCAGTTGTAAGTAAACAGCTGCTAATTTAACAGCAACACATTCCACACTAACACTCCTCCATCCAGCAGCTCATTATATGTGTGTGTGTTTGTGTGTGTGTGTGTGTGTGTGTGTGTGTGTGCTTGTGTGTGTGTGTGTGTGTGTGTGTGTGTGTGTGTGTGTGTGTGTGTGTGTGTGTTGTAGTGTCTGTGGTTTACGATCCGACAGTGAAGGTGTCACAGGTCTATAACTCTGCAGCAGCTGTGATGACATCATGCTGCAGCAGGGCTCTGATTGGCTGGTGTGTCAGTGGGCGGAGACTCACCCTGGCTCCTTTGGCTGGGAAACATTGACAGGTGGAGCAATCCCGACCAGCGCACGGCTCCGTCTGGTCGCCCTGGAAACCAACAGAAAACACAAGCATCACCATGACATCCACGTGACATCACTGCGTCATGGCGACACCTCAAGTTCAAATCTTCACTCGAAATCCATCCATCCATCCATCATCCATCCATCCATCATCCATCCATCCATTATCCATCCATTCATCCATCCATCCATCCATCCATCTATCCATCCATCCATCCATGATCCATCCATCCATCATCCATCCATCATCCATCCATCATCCATCCATCTATCCATCATCCATCCATCCATCATCCATCATCCATCCATCCATTATCCATCCATTCATCCATCCATCCATCCATCCATCTATCCATCCATCCATCCATGATCCATCCATCCATCATCCATCCATCCATCCATCATCCATCCATCCATCCATCATCCATCCATCCATCCATCCATCATCCATCCATTCATCCATCATCCATCCATCCATTGACCCATCATCCATCCATCCATCCATCATCCATCCATCTATCCATCCATCCATTCATCCATCCATCCATCCATCCATCCATCTATCCATCCATCCATCCATGATCCATCCATCCATCATCCATCCATCATCCATCCATCATCCATCCATCTATCCATCATCCATCCATCCATCATCCATCATCCATCCATCCATTATCCATCCATTCATCCATCCATCCATCCATCCATCTATCCATCCATCCATCCATCATCCATCCATCCATCATCCATCCATCCATCCATCATCCATCCATCCATCCATCATCCATCCATCCATCCATCCATCCATCCATCATCCATCCATTCATCCATCATCCATCCATCCATTGACCCATCATCCATCCATCCATCCATCATCCATCCATCTATCCATCCATCCATTCATCCATCCATCCATCTATCCATCATCTCTCCATCATCCATCCATCCATTGACCCATCATCCATCCATCCATCTGTCCATCATCCATCCATCCATCCATCCATCTGTACATCCATCCATCCATCCATCCATTCATCCATCCATCAATCCATCTGTCCATACATCCATCCATCCATCCATCCATCCGTCCATCATCCATACATCCATCCATCCGTGCATCATCCATCCGGCCATCATCCATCCATCCATCCACTGACCCATCATCCATCCATCCTTCATCCATCCATCCATCCATCCATCCATCCATCATCCATCCATCCATCGTCATCCATCCATCCATCCATCATCATCCATCCTTCCATCCATCATAAATCCATCCATCATCCATCCATCCATCCATTGACCCATCATCCATCCATCTATCCATCCATCCATCCAAGGGCCCATCATCCACCCATCCGTCCATTATCCATCCATCATCCATCCATCCATCCATCCATTCATCCATCCATCCATCCATCCATCCATCTGATCAGACGTCTGAGCCACCTCAACTGGCTCCTTTCCACATAAAAGAGCACAACATTGACACTCAACTCGGCCCTCAGGCCAAAATCTGGCCCCTGACAGGATGCCAGAAGCCCCAAAACCATTTTCTAATAACAATTGTCCTTTTAGTCTCCATAAGGTGTCAGAGACATAAAACAGCATCAACATAGAGCTTGTTGATCAAAAAAGAGCCAGAGGAGGATCCCCCACACCCCCGACAGAGGACACAGCTGAGACACTGATGTCCTAAAATACTAGAAATGACCTAAAATCCTTGAAACACAAGGAAAAAAAGGACATTTTTAGGACTTCTGTTGAATTTTAGGACATTACTCGGATTTTAGGATTTCAGGAAATTTCTAGGGTCTTACATTCAAAGGACTTTCGGACATTTTTAGGACTTGAAGATGTTTCTCCAATTTTAGGACACTGCTTGGATAATTAGGACGTTTCAAGTATTTCAAAACACTTCTAAATGTCCTAAAATCCTTGAAACGTCCAAAAACAGAAGGAATGACCCAAAATTCTAGAAAAGTCAGAAAATCCTTCCACCATAAAGAACAAAGGACATTTTTAGGATTTCAGGACGTTTCTCTGATTTTAGGACATTTATTAGATTTTGAACATTTCTAGGATTTCAGGACGTTTCTAGGAATTTTGGACATTTCTAGGAGTTTCAGATGGTTCTAGATATTTAGTGGCTCGTTGGTCTAGTGGTATGATTCTCACTTTGGGTGTGAGAGGTCCCGGGTTCAACTCCCGGATGAGCCCAGCTCTATCAAGCTGCCTTAACTCATTAACTTGAGGAAAGTGCTTATGTCTTCACTGCTTTGTGTTGTACGTTGCTTTGGATAAAAGCGTCTGCTAAATGAAATTGTAGAATTGTAGAATTGTAGGACATTTCCAGGATTCCAGGACAAGTCTTTGTTTTCATGATGTTTGTTGGATTTTAGGTCATGTCTAGGATTTTAGAACACTTCTACAATTTTAGGATTTTAATACATTTTAGGATGTGTATGGGATTTTAGGATGTTTTCAGGACTTTTGCCCACGGGCCGTGAGTTGAGCGTCGCTGATGCAGAGGACCAGGACACATTATTGACTGAAACAGAGGCAGATCGGTCACACGCTCAGAGGATCGACTGTATTGAAGGCAGCTGAGAGATCTAAATGTGTTATTATTGTGTGATTTCCTGAACCTAAAGACAGAAACAAATCATTTGTCAGCCTCAGGGGGGGCGGACTCTGTGCTGCGGTGCTGTTTTTAAAGCCTGACTGAGTTTGTCTAAGAAGGACGTGAGAGACCTTTTCAGGAGCTGGCTAAGGAGAGCGATGTATGAGCTACCCGCTGCAGTCACACTCAGCACCGGGGAGTCTGTGGAGAATGTATGAACGGGTGGATGTTGAGACTGCGGCAAGGCAACATGCTTTTTTGTGTTTGGGTGTATTTTCTCGAGTGTGTGAGTTTTGTGTTTTTTGGGTGTATTGTCTTGCGCAGAGTGTGTTTTGTATTTTATGGTGTATTCTCTGTGTTCAGACAGTGAGGAATGTAAACACTGTGCAGAGACAGACAAGCATCTCTGAGATTCTCAGGAAGCAGACAGCTGACTGTGTGTGTGTGCGCGTGCGTGCGTGCGTGCGTGCGTGTGTGTGTGAGTGTTTATCAGATAACGTCAGTGACAATCATGCATCCATTTTTTCTGACCCACAACACTCTTTGAACAGTCTGAATGAGGACAGATGTGAGGCAGCTTCTGTTCATCAGATATGAATCAAACCATCAGAGCTTCAAACTCAGCTCGACAATAAAACACCGACCGCTGCGGCCAAAACACGCGTGTTTTCATGGCCACTCTACACAGCAATATAAGGTGTTCACAGTGCACGTGTTTAGTTGTGTATGTTGTAATATGGGCCCATGTTTGTTAATGTACGCTGCATAATAAAACGCACTAGTTAATGCAAGCAGTATTATTATTACAAATGTCCTAAAATCCTAGAAAAGTTCTAAAATCTTAGAAAAGTTGTTAGTAATATCCTGAAAACCTAGAAATGTTCTGATATCCAAGAAACATCCTTAAATCCTAGAAATGTTCTAAAATCTTAGAAATGTCCTAAAATCCTGGAAAAGTTTTAAAATCCTATAAATTTCCTAAAATCCTAAACATATTCTAAAATCCTACAAACATCTTAAAATCCTAAAAATGTTCTATAATCCCAGAAATGTCCTAAAATTCTATAATTATTTGAAATTCTTAGAAATGTCCTAAAATGTGGAAAAAAAACACATCCTAAAATCCTAGAAATGTTCTATAATCCCAAAAACTTCCTTAAATCCAAGAAACATTAATCCTAAAAATGACCCAAAATCTAAGAAACATCCTTTACACCTGAAAATGTTAATTTTGCTGTATTATGAAAAAAATAATTTCTTAATGAAAACAGCTGAGTTTTTTTTAAAAACACTGTTTGCTGAAGTACGGAGCATAATATAAAATATTTAATGTGCGTTGAATACTAAAACACATCTGCGTCAATGCACATCATGTAATAAAACACATGTAAGTTTATTACCGTCGCTGTATAATGAAAAAGCGAACATTTGTTGAGGACGCATATAAAACAAAACACTGGTTTTCATCAATGTACAGCCGTTGATAAAACATCAACAATTCATTCACGTAGGTTATTAAGTAAAACATAGGTATGTTTGTTAATGTACGCTGTATAATAAACCACAAGTATATAAAAAAATCAAGTTTCGTCAGCGTACGCTATAAAAACACATCTATCTTTGTAAACGTACACGGTATAACAAAATGCACTTGTCTTAGCAGTGCACACAATATAACAAGAAAGATGGATGTGTGTTAATTAACATTGTATAATTTTTTTTTAAAAAGTGCTCAAATGTGCTTCTTGAAATTAATTAATTAATTAGTTAAATAAATGAAAATAAAATATATATGTTCATTTTTCACAATGTATAATAAGACCCATGTACGTTTGTAAATGTTTGTTAATATACGCTCTATGATGAAATGTGTTTGTGATTTTCAAAAAAAATAGCATGATTGTTAATGTATGCTGAATAATAAATTCATGAATAAAAAATATGTTTGTTAATGTGTGCTGTATAACACAACACAAATATGTTTATTAATGTGAGCTATTTAATAAAACCTGTGTGTGTAATGTACATCCTATAGAAAAACAAATGTATGCTTGTTTATGCACACAGTTTAATGAAATTCATGCATGTTTGTTAAAGTTCACCACATAATAAAACCCACATATGTTTGTAAATGTAGGTTTTGTAGTACATGGAAAATGTTTGTTAATATATGCTGTATGATCAAATGTGTTTATTAGTGTTTTTTATATAAGCGTATAATTAAACATGCTTGTTTATTTGCGTCATGTAATATAACAGATGAAAAAACACCAAAACAGATGCATGGTTATAAATGTACGGCATTTATTAACACACGCATACGTTTATTAACGTAAACCATATGATAAAACCTGTGTGTGTGGTATGTATTATGCTTGTTTATGAATGCCGTATATAATGAAATTCATGCATGTTTTTTAATGTTTGCCATAAAATAAAATCCTCCTGTTTGTTAATGTGCACTGTAGAATAAAACACACATACATTTAATAATGTAAACCATTTAATAAAACCTGTATGTGTGTAAGGTATGTAATAATAAAACTCATTATGCTTTTTTTTGAACGCCATAAATGATATTTATGCATGTTTGTTAATGTTTGCCAAATAATAAAACCCACCTGTTTGTTAACGTCAACCGTATAATAAAATGCACGTGTGTTTGTTAACGTACGTCGTATTTTAGAGCACTCAAACGATATAAAATGTTTGAAATATTATATGCGGGGTTGATGATGAGTTCCTCTGCGGAGGAACGTCGGCAACAACACGCACAGAACAACTGTAAAACAGGACCCGACCCAGGCTGTCCCCCTGCATGTCCCACACTGAGTGTCCCTGTTGATACACCGAGTGTGAGGGTCTTTTTTTTTCACTGTGGGCCCCAGACGGAGAGTTTCCCAGCATGCAGCAGTGTTTGTGTAGCAGCCACATTCCTGCAGCGTTGTGTAAACCAGGTTATCAGTCAGGCGTGGCTATCAGCAGCAGGAATGTGGCTATCGCTCTATCTGCTGTCACGACTTTGTCCTGAATGTCTGCGCTCGCACCATCCTCCCTCCATCACTCCTCCATCGCCATCGCTCCGTCCGCTGTCACGACTACGCTCAGCACCCGTCTGCACTCATACCGGCCTCCTCCATCACTCCTCCATCACTCCTCCATCACTCCTCCATCACTCCTCCATCAGTCCTCCATCACTCCTCCATCCTCCATCTCTGCTCAATCTGCTCCTACCATCAGCCCTCCATCTGGGACGCCACGCTGCCTCCGATTGGCTGAACAGACAGCCGAGCAGCTGATTGGCCGACAACAGACAGACTGAACCGGACGACCTCAACAGGATGGAGAGAAAAGTTTCTCCACCTCTTGCTGGGTCGTCTCTACATCCTCCGTTAGCCTGGATCAGTTCAGCATCCACTCATCTTCCATCATCTGTCCATCAGTTTCTGTAAACTGATCTCTTCACTAAAAACCTGAGGGCCAAGTACTGACCCCTGAGGGACACCAGAGACAGTCAGGTGATCCTCTACCACAGTGATACTCCACTAACAAATCTGGCCCCTGATAGGGCCCCTGGTGCCCGCCCAACCGTTTTCTAATTCACGATAAATATTAAAGAGATTGACACTGTAAATAGTTTTTGTCCTTTTAGTCTCCATAAGGTGTCAGAGACATAAAACAGCATCAAAATAGAGCCAGAGGAGGATCCCCCACACCCTAATGTCCTAAAATCATTGAAATGTCCTCAAATGCTAGAAATGGATTAAAAACCTGGAAATGTCCTAAAATCCCAGAAAATGCCTAAAATCAAACAAACATCTTAATATCCTCGAAATGTCCAAAAGTCTGACAAATGTCCTACAAACACCAAAGCCTACAGATGACCCAAAATCCGTAACATGTCCCAGAAACGTCCTAAAATCAGAGAAACATCCTAATGTCGTATTTCCTAAAATACTAGAAATGTCCACAAATCCTAGAAACATCCTAAAATCCTATACAAGACCGAAAATCCTAGAAATGTGCTAATATCATAGAAATGTCCAAAATATTACCAATGTAGTTCTCAAATCCTAGGAACATACTCAAATCAGAGAAATATCCTGAAGTCCTAGAAATGTCCAAAAATGCAAAAAGTCACCAAATCCTAGAAATGTCCCTAAAATTCTGGAAATGTTTTAAAATCTTTGAAATGTCCTATAATCCTAAAAACGTCCTGGACTCATATTTGACAAATGTCCCAAAATCCCCTAAACGGAACAAATGTCCAAAAACATCCTAAAATCCAATAAACAACCTAAAGCCCTAGATATGTCCTAAAATCCCAGAAATGTCCTAATAACCTTGAAAAGTCCAACAATCCTAAAAACTTCCTAAAATCCTACAATTGTTGTAAAATTCTAGACATGTCCTAAAATCGTAGATACGTTCAAAAACATAGAAAAGTCCTTAAATTCGAAAGAAAAAATCCTAAAATCTGAGAAACATCCTAAATTTAAAAAAACAACTAAAATCCCAGAAATGTCCTTATATTCTGTAAATGTCAAAAAATCCTACAAATGACACCAAAGTCCTAAAAACATTCTTAAATCCAAAAACTTCCTAATATCCCAGACACCTCTTATAATCCAAGAAATGTAAAAAAAAAATCCTAAAAACGTCCCAAAATTAAAGAAACATTGAAAATTCCTAGAAAAAACCTAAAATCCTTGAAACTTCCCAAAATAACCCAAACCTAGAAATATCCTATAATCCTGGAAATATCCTTAAGTATTTGAAATGAACTATTGATCAAATCAACTCATTACTGTTTTATTCTGAATATAAAATTTAAGTTTAATTTAGGTTTTAGTTTCCAGCCAATAATATCTCTTCTTTAGAAGTTTAGAAATTTTTTTGACCTGCTGTCATCAATAAGAAGCATCTTGTTCTCAGCAACGTTTTGTCAGTAAAATTGATGATTTATGGACTGAATTTATCTGTAATCCATTAGAAATTAAGCAACAACAAAACATTTAAGCAACAATAAAACAGCCGAGACAAACTGGAACAACATGCAGCCAAAATGCACTTTACTCTTCTGACGGAGAGAAAATAATCATATTAATATCGAAATGGACTTAATTCTCGTTTTTAGGGAGTCTGTCAGAACCTGATTACTGCACCGATACAACTCTGATCAGCAGGATCAATAACACGGTGGTGCATCACTCTGCGAGCTCACGTCAGCGCCGTTTCGAGGAAATTCTCTAAACCTTTCACAATAAAAGCTCCAGAGAAGAAACCAAAGGCGAGTTAAAAGAGAAGCACTCACCCCGAGAGCTGCTGGAGGAGCCGTCAGGATCATCAGGAGGCACCTGGAGGAGGAAACACAGGTGAGACGCAGGTACAACAGAGCGGGGCCCTGCCTGATCACTGATCGATGATCCATCATCGATCAGTGATGTCATTTATTTGTGTTTATTTATGCTCCTGTTTGTTTACCAGAGCCAGGTGTAGCTGCAGGGGGCGGAGCAGGAAGTCAGCAGCATCTTGTCCTCTCCTCAGAGGAAGTCCCGCCCACTACGCGGTCCTGTCACTCTGACTCCGCCTCCAGACGGCTCTCAGCCAATGAGGACGCTGCGACACCGGTGTTCGTCCTACAGGGACACGGACACAGACGTGTTGTATTGATGCATCGATTTTTATCCCTGCGATCATACTTCATCAGTAGGTAAACGGCAAGTCGTGCTTCTAGTGTGACTCGTACCGATCTAAAGTCGTTTTTTAAGGTATAAATCGCTTGTATTGATTGATTTTATTTCAGACGTTATGTGGATGTATGTTTTTGTACTTTTATTGGTAAATAATAATAAATGTCCGTCCTGAAGAGGATCCGTCCTCAGTTTCTCCTTTGTCGCCGCGAGGGTCCGAAGACAGAGAGATGTAATGTGTTGTAAAGCCCTCCGAGGCAAACTGAAATGACGTGAACTGAACTGAATCGAATCGAATCGAATCGAATTGACCTGAAATGAATCGAGCTGAATTGAATTGAATTGAACTTAATTGTAATTTTTGGGTTTGGACACATTTTGGCTTTTGAAAACATGGAGACGCTATTAATAAAACACTCTGATGCAGATAGGAGATCAAATGCAATGACAATTAATCATTTAACGTTGTGTTAATTATTCTGCTGAATTATCTCTGAAAAAAAACCAAGCTGCTGAATCCTGACTTCTGCAGGCCGTTGTCTCGGTTTTTATTTCACGCGCGTTGAACTGAGGCCTCGCTCTGACTGTTTGTGTCGTTCAGTGTTTCCTCCGCTATTTTTGGCAAAAATAAAAGATATTAAATCAATATCTCGGCATGAATTGTGTCGTTTTGTATCGCTCTAAATGAGCCCGTGTTGTTCTTGTATCGTATTACCAAACATGTATCGTAACACGTATCGAATTTTTGTTAAAATATATTGTTACGCCCTCACATTATGCTGTTAGAGGCAGTGTCTCGAGCATCTGCGTATCATGCAGACACGACAGTTTCCATCCGGCGCCGTTCTCAAGCAACGCTGCCTGTGTGCGTATCATGCAGCCGCAGCAGCCGCCGTCCACCCGTCAGTCTGTCAGCGTAACATAACAGGGCGACTGCTTCTGTCTTTGGGCGTCGTGACCTTACGCCAAAAGCACTGTTAAAGCAGCATTTCACGAGTTCAGAATGAGAACGTGCTGATCTGATCTGCTGCACGGCTGCATGTAAACAGGAAGATAAGAAGGAATATTGTCGTTTTGGAAATAAAAATATTCTGAGCGTGAAAACGCAGCCAGCGAGTGGATGTTTGGTCGCTCTGTGCATGTCGGACAGATTACAGACATGTTTATGTAGTCTCAACACCTCAAAGCTGCAGAGGAGTTTCAGCCATCAGATTTCAGTGCGTCTTAAAATCTTGGCCGCATTTTCGCTCTGCTGCTCTCAGATCAGATCTGTGATCCGCTGCATGAAGTGATTCACAGTAAATGAGGTCAGAGACGAGGAGACAGTCCGATTACACTGACTGCAGTACTGTGCAGCTACTGTCAAAGTACTTCTGTATTTTCTGCTTCTCTGTACAGTTCACAAGAAAATACTGCACTTTATACTGCGTTCTTTTTTCTCAGGGCTGCAGATTTTACACAAAACATTCTGAGAACATGAGTCACATCAAACCACCAGAAATGCTGCATAAGCACAACTTTTATCTGTGATACTTTCAGTGCATTTTGCAGGTTAAACATTGTATAAGCAGTACTTTTACTTGCCCAAGAGTATTTTTACACAGTGCAGAGGATTCTGCTTTAAAGCAATCATGAAGTTTTTTTTCTTCACATTTATGTTCAATTAACAAGCGAACATTTTCTCTGAGTATAAATAAAGTTTTCACTGAATAACGTTTGTTTCACTTTCTCACAGTGTACAAAGACTGCAGATGAAGTACTGCAGTACAGCAGCAGTACACAGGACTGCAGTGCAGTAACTGAGTAAAAGTACTCCGTTACTTCTCTCCTCCTCTTCAGCTTCATCAGCGGCTCATTAATGAACCTGCTGACGTCAGCGGCGAATTAATTAACAGTTAATTAACAGCTGATTGGTGTGAATCACAGCTGCAGCGGCTCACAAAGACACACAAACACAAACACAAACACAAACACACACACTCACACAGACACAGACACAGACACACACACACACACACACACACACACACACACACACACACACACACAGGTGAGGCTCACTTACCTCAAGGTCTCGCGCTCAATCTGAAGCTTCACGCGCTTTTCATGTCAGAGACACACAGACGGAAAACTCTCAACTTTATCCGCTAAACTGAAGCCGCAGCGCCGCGCTGCACACACAACTCCACACCTGTCAACCGCCGCAAACACCTGCAGGCGCGCGCACACACACTTCCGGTCGCCGGGCTCCACGCTCCAAAATAAAAGCGGCTGAGAGAAGAGCGAGAACTGATGGGACAGTTTTTAATCTTCGGAAAGTTTTCATGTCATATCGATCTCTACGGTTATGGCCAAAAACATGTTGTATGAGGTCGCCGTGACCTCGACCTATGACCTTCAACCGTCGAATTCTAATGAGTTCATTCTTGAGTGTAAGTGGACGTTTGTGCCAAATTTGAGGAAACTTCCTCATGACAATCTTTAGATATTGCATTCACAAAAAATGTGATGTATGCAAGGTCACGGTGACCTTGACCTCTGAACAAAATTTCATCCCTTCATCGTTGAGTCCGGACATTGTGTAAAATTTGAAGATATTCCCTCGAAGCGTTGTTGAGATGTCGCATTCACAAGAATGTGCCGGACAGACAACCCAAAAATGAAATGCTTTCCGCCCCGGATACTGCCGGTGCAGAGACATAAATACAGCAAATTTATGGACAATATATTTAGAAAATGTGTTTTAAAAAAGGTGTGTTTAAAATGTACCTGTTTGTTTCTGACAAAAACTCACAGGAAGCGTGTTCTCTGGGGCAGGAGTGACCTGCTGACAGACAAATGCAAATAATACATGATAAATTTTGATCATGTAACATAACAAATCGCTTTCTGCAACAGTTTAATTTAAAAAATCTACGAGAGACTAGTACATTATAACAGAGACAAACATATGAATTGGGACATTAACATGTGGCTGATTGTTGTGTTTCGGTAAAACAAATGAACATGTGCGCTGAAGATGTTGAAGGATTTTTTTATCTGACAGAAGCGAAAAGCTCAGACGGTTTTAGTTCTGCAGATTTAAACAAGGCTGATGAAATAAACACGTCAGTAACGTGAAGTGTTAATATGTATGTAATATAAATGAACGCACGGACCGTCTCGTGTTTGGGATGGAGATGTTGCTGTAGCCACAAATAAAAACTAAAATATTTGGTGCTTCAGGAGGAAACTGATGTGAGCATTTTAACTGTATAAACCACACAAAGTACTTTTATTTCCTCCATGAACTATATAAAGCACATCAATTGTATGAAGTATATAAACTTTATAAACACCATAAAGTACATAAACTGTTAAAACTACATAAGCAACGTAAAGTACATAAGTGCATAAACTTTATAAACTGTATAAACAATGTAAACTATATTAAGAACATAACCCACTGTATATAAACTACATGAACAATTCAAACTAAGTTCATTAACTATTGTATATAAACTCTATAAACTATTTAAAGTACAGTCAATTTGTATATTATAAACTACTGTAGATAAATCATATTAACTAGACTATATAAACTACATAAACATCCGTATATAGTGCATAAAGTAATGTTCATAAACTTTTTAGTGTAAACTATCAAACTACTGTATAGAGACTATACAAAATAATTAAAAACTGTATACAAACTATACAAACTTCTGATTAACAACTACATAAACTATGTAAACTACTACAGTTACTACTGTATATAAACTACATTAAATATGTAAATTACAAATTATAAGTATATAGAAACTACATAACCTATATAAACTACATAAACTACTGCATATGAACTACATAAACCACATAAAGTGCAGTAACTACTGTATATAAACTACATTTACTTTGTAACCTAAATAAAGTGAAAATTATATAAACTACTTTAATTTATATTTGTTACTTTATATAAACTACATTAACTATGTAAATTAAATGAAGTACATTAAGTATTGTATAGAAACTACCAAGACTATATAAACTACATTCATTTAATCACTTAATGCATATAAACGACATATAAACTGTTCATTAACTACTCCATATAAACTACATTAACTTTGTAAACTACATGAAATGCATTAACTACAGTATTTAAACATAAAGGATGTAAACTATAGTGGAGCATGTCAACAACTAAGGAATGTAGATTAGACATTAATTGTTTTCAAAAGTTCAGTTCAGATTCATCATTAAGTCAAAATTCTGTTTTTCTGCATATAAATCTGTTTTTAGTTGTTTCAGACCTGCAGTCGGTAATTTTGGCTTCAACATTTACCTTCACATAAACACCAGATTATCATTATTAATTAGCAGTCATTGTGTCTTTGGTTTGTTGCAGCTTTATGTTAAAATCAGAAATAATGTGATAAAATATAAAGCTGAAATTTCATCCAAGTTCTAAGTTAAGTATTTCTTAAGACTTTTTATTAAAGATGTGTTTTTTTGTTTTTATGTTTGTGCTGTAAATATATTTGTTTGTTTAAAAAAAAGTAAAATTAAGACTTTTTCCTCCTGTAAACTGTAACTGTAACTTTATTCACGTAATATTACAAATTTTTTTCTCGTAAAACAACTTTTCTCATAGAACAATGACTTTGAAATCTAACTTTTTCATGCATAGTTTTTGTATTTGCATTAATAAGCTGTGTGAGGGCAGGCTTTTATTTTGAAGAGGTGAGACGGAAGTGTAGTCCTGACAGTTGCGAGTTTGATTCCCCTGTCCCCGGACTGTCTCTCTCTCTCTCTCTCCATCCCGCAGCAGGTTGCTGTGGCCCGACAGGATCAGCTGCACGGACCGCTCCGGACTGAACCGAGCCGAACCGAGTCGAAGCTGCAGGAGGAGCGCATCCCGAGCCGAGCCGAGCCGAGCCGAGTGGAGCCGGCGGTCAGTGCGCTCAGCGGGGACTCTGCTGCCGTGAGCCCGTCTGGATGGAGGCTCCGGGCTGCCCGAGGCGGAGGATCGTTCCGCTGCTGCTTCTGCTGCTCTGCTGCACCGCCGCTCCGGGACGCGCCGAGAGGGTGAGTGAGCACCCCAGCAGGGGTTAATCTGACGGGTTTATCACGATATCTAAATCTTTTTGTGAAAATCTGAGAGAATGGAGGAAAGTTTGTTTGAATCTTTAAATGTATTAATTAATTTCTTTTTTAAATTGTATTTTACTCTAAACGTCGCTGATATCAGAGGCCTGTTATCAGAGGTGATCAATAACTCTGATTGGCTCATTTCACCTGCTGCCTCATCGTGCGTGTGTGTGCGTGTGTGTGTGTGCGTGTGTGTGTGTGTGTGTGTGTGTCACCATGGTAACAGACAGACGTTGTTTTGTGATTTTTAATAGCAGACTGTAACTGAAACTTAAAGATAATAATAATAAAAATAAAATAATAATAAATAATAAATAATAAATAATAAATAATAAATAATAAATAACAACAACAACAACAATAATAATAATAATAATAATAATAATAATAATGATAATTATTATTATTATTATTATTATTATTATTATTCAGAGAGTTATTCATATATAAACACACAGACTCTTTCACATCATTAAAAACATGTGCACATGTTGGCAAGTGAACAGGTGTTTTGCTCCAGCCGTCCAGCGAGCTTCAAACGTTGAATTAAAACTGTCAAAGATGTCTGATTTTCTGAACTGATTTTTCCAAACAGCTGGTCTGGAAAGAAAAAAATCACCACTTTACAAAAAAACCCAAAAAACACCAAGTCTTTTTTTTTTTAAAAAAAATAGAAGTGTAGCCTAAATATTTTAAAGGAAAAAAACATATATTTCATGAAAAAATCGGCAGCATTTTTAGAGTTAAAAAGAAATTGCTAAATATTTTCTTAAAAATCACCAAAAAAATTTTAAGAAAAAAAAGCCAAAAACATTTTAAGAACAAAAAAACCCCAAAATGACTTCCTTAAAATTTGCCAGTAAAAAATAAGTAAAGTAAAAAGTAGGTAAAGTAAAAAATCTCCAAACTATATTTTTTTTGAAAATCCAAATTGGCGTCCAGTTTCTCCCTCATAATTCTCTAAACTTTTGTCAGTTTTTAAATTTATTTTTTCAGTTTTTCTAAAGAACACATTTCCCGTCACATTTGATTTTCATCACCTCGACTTCAGAGTTCAGTTCGGTTTCCTGATTGGCTGTTTATCATTTGACCAATCAGAGACCACCGTCAGTCAGTCGTCTTCAGAGTCTCTGAGCGTGCTCAGTGTGTCTCAGTGTGTTTTGGGAGACTGGAGGGACCTGCAGTGTCACATGACCTGAAGGTTACCTGAGCGGCTGCTAGTGAGCTGATCTGTTCTCTCACGACGTCTCATCGGTCGTTTCTCTGTCCTTAACGAACCAAACGAGGGCGGCATCATGTGGCTTCAGGGTGTGATTTTAGGCAGCATGCCGGCATCACGGAAACAAAAGAGGCGTGACATTTAACACAACAGCGTGGGCCCGACTTATATCAAACGTATCAGCTGTGCTTTATAAACCACAACAATGACATCACATGTCAATAACAGTCATTTAGCGTCCCCGTTATTTGGCGACTGATCTGTTGTTCTGCTCTGAAGGTAAGAAGCTCTTGGACCTCACTGTTTTCACTTGTGCAAAAAAAGTTTTGTTTTGTTTTTTTTTTTTAACTTTGCTTACTTTTTTATTTTAGCAACTTTTTTTTTTCCAACTTATGGTGGTATTTTTTAAGTTTTTGGATGGTTTTTAAAAAGGAATGCTTTCCTTCAGTAAACTCTTTATAAAAAAATATTAAATGTTGGTTTTTGGGGGCTTTCTTCTTTTTAAATAAAATATTGGCCTTTTTAAAAAAAAACCCCAAAAAAAAACGCATTTCGGATTTTTCTTTTCCCTTTTGAAATTTTTTTGGTGTTTTTGTTTCCCTCCAAAAAATTTTGCCATTTTTTTCCCTTCAACAATTTTGGGCATTTTTCCTTACAATTTTTGGACAGATTTCCTGTGAAACAAAATTTCAGGGTTTCCTAATTTTTTGGCATTTTTTAAAATAAAGTGTTGGCCATTATTTTTTTAAAGATTACATTTTGACTTTCTCTTTTTGTCTTTCACCCTTTTTTGTTTTTTTTCTTTTCTCTGAATGTTTTTTTTGCAATTTTCAAAGGAAACATGCCTTCAGGTTGTTATTTTTGTTGCTGACGGGTTCAGGTTGTTATTTTTGTCGCTGACGGGTTCAGGTTGTTATTTTTGTCGCTGACGGGTTCAGATTGTTATTTTTGTCGCTGACGGGTTCAGGTTGTTATTTTTGTCGCTGACGGGTTCAGATTGTTATTTTTGTCGCTGACGGGTTCAGATTGTTATTTTTGTCGCTGACGGGTTCAGATTGTTGTTCTAAGTGTCTGACAACATTGTGGAAAAGATCCCAACAGAAAAAGATTTTTTTTTTGGAGAGAAAGATCCTTTTTGTTTCAGCAGAAACAGCCTGAAATCACCATCACCAAACCCTCCAGACTCAATTTAACCCTTTCAAAACCTGGATCAGCATCACATTTCTTTACTTTCAGACACCTTTCAAGAGTATTTTAACCTTTGAACTCTGAGCTAATTTTGTGTGATTTATTTCAAAAACAGGCAAAGAGAAACATGATGAGAAATGTTCCACAAATAACAACAAATTTCTAAATATAGAAAGTTTTTTTAAAGCTAGGGAAATGTGTTTGTAAATATTAAAATTATGTATTGAAATTATGTTACAGAATAATTATTATTTTTTTGTTAGTTTTGTTTAGTTTTTCACTAATTTAAGGCCATTGTCCTGTTCTTTTTTGCTAATTTTTGGGTCATTTCATCTTTTGTTGCTCATTGTTGCTTCCTCCCATATTTAAAAAAAAATCAAGCAATTTTTCTCAGGTTTCAAAGGGTTAAATGAAGCAAACAGAAAGAAAATAAAGCTCACAAAAGCCGTTTTTGTTTGTTTTTACACTGCTTTGATTGAAATTAACCCTTAATTCACCCAGTTGTATGAAA
The DNA here is from genome assembly GCF_026936395.1 of Plectropomus leopardus. Lineage (NCBI taxonomy): Eukaryota > Metazoa > Chordata > Actinopteri > Perciformes > Serranidae > Plectropomus > Plectropomus leopardus. The sequence continues at coordinate 838,786 of NC_142181.1, read as the reverse complement.
TAATATGCTGCTCTATACATGTTTATTTAAATGGAGTCTGGTGATGGAGATTTTGTGGCTGTTTCTGATTAAAAAAAAAAAAAAAAGTCCATCCCGTTGCTGACACTGAGAATGACAATCCGAGCCTGTCAGTGTCAAAAACAAACACTTTAAGTGGACGGACGGAAATATTGTCCAAGTTGAAAAAGAATTTGTTTTTTAAGTGTCAGTATTTCATATTATATTAGTATTTAATATCAGTGCAGTGCAGGCACCATCAGGTCAAAGCTGAAGGGATTATCTCAGAGCATAGCGCCACCATCAGGTTGAAAAACACCTTCAGCTGAGTCATGTGACCCTGCAGGTCGTCGTGGTTCCCCTTCAGTGGAGCTGCTCTCTCTCTTTTATCAGCCTCTTTTTTATTTATTTTATTATTATTATTTTTCACTGCAGAAATAAAAGAATGCATAAAGAATGTCAGACAGGAAATAAAACCTGTCTATCTCTCCGTCTCTCCGTCTGTCTCTGTGCAGTCAGTCAGACGGTCTAGTCTCTGTCTGTTGTTTTAGTTCGTCTGTTTTCGGTTTCAGCCCTTTGTCCTGATCTGCTGTTATTACTGACCCAAACACACACACACACACACACACACACACACTCTGATCTGCTGAGCTGCAGTGAAAAGAAAACTCTCTGACTGAACGACGCAGCTGACCTCTGACCGAAAACATTTTAAGGAAATCATTTCATCTTCAGGCAGACAAACTTCAGCTCGGTTAACACCTTTTAATTTCAAGGAAAAAGTCCCTAAAAACACACAGAGTTCATTCATTTAAATCTTTTGCTGCTTCAGGCTGTAAATCAGAAACATTTAAACTCAGCTGATATGAGGCTTTTCTATATTTCTGCGCACTTATCTTCAAATAAACCCAGAGTTACCAATTAACATATTTCTGTACAGCCGTTAAATGACAGCAGGCCGCACACAAAGAAAAAGCCCTGAGCACATTAATCCCCTGAACCAAGTATACTCAATTTAAGCCCTCCGGGCCAAATCTGGCCCCTCATAGGGCCCCTGGTGGCCCCCAAACATTTTCTGTACAATGAAAATAAAGTGATTGACTTTGTGAATAGTTTTTGTCCTTTTAGTCTCCATAAGGTGTCAGAGACATAAAACAGCATCAACATAGAGCTTGTTGATCAGAAGAAGTAGAAATGTCCTGAAATCTGAGAAATGTCCCAAAATGTCCTAAAATCCCCAAAATGTCCTAAATTCTAGTAAAGTCTTAAAATCCTATACAAACCATAAAATCTGAGAAATGTCCCAAAATCCTAGATACTGTATGTCTTAAAATCCCCCAAAACACCCCAAAATCCTGCAAACATCCTAAAATAATACAAATGTTCCAAAGTCTTACAAATGTTCTAAATCCTACAAATGAACTAAATTCCTCGAAAATGTCCAAAAATCTGACATTTCTGACAAAATATGTAAAATCCTAAAAAAGTCCCCAAATCCTAGAAATGTCCAAAAGTTCAAGAAATGTCCTAAAATCGGAAATATGTCCTAAAATCCTAAAAACATTTGAAAATCCTAGAAATGTACTAAAATCTGAGAGATGACCGAAAAACCTAAAAATTTCTCACAATCCTAGAAACGCGCTAAAATTGGGGGAACGCTCTTGGACCGTGAACTCGCCGGTCGGGTCCGTGGCTCCTCAGTGACGTGCGTACGGCAGGTCGCGAGGGTCAAAGTGAGAATAATGTGCCGTGTGCAGGTCTGAACCCTCACAGTGAAGGAGAAGTAGAGCATTACCCACGATGCCCCGCTGCGGGACGTGTCGAGGCATCGGGCGTCCTGTGGGATGTGAGACAGGAATGAAGATAAGGGGACATCAGACCGCTGCTCGTCCCTCTGCCTGTCTGCGTCTTCGGGTTATCACACAGGAAGAGCACTGTTACACCTGCAGGACACATGGAGCTGTTTGGGTTTGATGTCTGACAGATAACGTCTTCATGAAGAGACACGTCCAACACGCTCGCTCCGTCCTGAACCTGAACCGGACTAGACCTCATCCTGTCTCACCTGCAGGACGCACTGAGGGCTTTAAAACACGAAACTCGCTCCCCATCCAAAATTAATCACGCGGTTATTGTTGTCACGGCGACCCTCAGCGTCCCTTCACATTAACCCTTTGATTTGCAGCAGCTTTCTCATGTTGCTCTCAGACACCTTTCACCAACATTTTCATTCATGCAACCTGAGCAAATGCTTTCTCTCTTTTTTACAAAACATGGCGAAAAAGGCCACATGTACAATATTAATTATAAATAAATGTTACAAAAAACTGACAAAAATTTAACTGAAAATAAGCAAAAAAAGACAAAAAACTGACAAAAATTTAACTGAAAATAAGCAAAAAAAGACAAAAAACTGACAAAAAGCAAAAATAAATAAATAAATGAAAAATAAATTTAAAAAAAAAATAAGAAAGGAGAGAAAACGATAAGAAAATATTTTTAAAACCAGAAACAAGGACCAGGAAGCTAACTAACTATAAATGTATGCTTATAACCATTATAACTTATTTTTTGTAGCCTTTTTTCTTCTATTTTTTGTTTATTTTCACTTTTTACCTTTTTTGTGCTACTTTTGTGTAAGTGTTATTTGGCTCCTTTTAGATATTTGTGTGGATTTATATTTGTTAATTTGTGTATTTTTGAGTCGGGGAAAAAAAAAACATGTTTTGTGAGGTCACAGTGACCTATCAGTTCATTCAGAGTCTAAGTGGACGTTTGTGTAAAGGTGTTTGTGAGATATCGTGTTCACAAGGATGAAACAGATGAGGTCACCATGACCTTGACGTTTGACCTATGACCACCAAAATCTAACCACTCTGTCACTGAGTCCAAGTCAACGTTTGTGCCGAGTTTAAAAGAAAAAAAACATCCCCTCGCAGCCTTTTTGTGATATCGCATATATAAAAACAAGTTGTAAGCAAGGTCATTGTGACCTTGACCTTTGACTACAAAATCCAATGATTTCATCCTTGACTCAAAATGGTAGTTTGTGCCAAATGTAAGAAAATTCCCTCAAGGCATCTTTAAAATATCATGTTCACGAGAATGAGACAGATGCAATATCAACGTAACCTTGACCTTTGACCACTAAAATTTAACCCGTTTCAGCTCAACTCAAAGTCGACGTTCACGCCAATTTTGAAGAAATTCTCTTGAGGCGATGCTTGAGATATTGCGTTCACGCTGACAGCAGTCTGACTTCACGCTGAGTTTAGGTTCAGTCAGTTCCTGATTTAAACTGTGTGTAGTTACACACATATATACATGTGTGTGTGTGTGTGTGTGTGTGTTTATCTATAAAGTGGATACGAACTCAAACTGACGCACATCAGCCCTCCCAGCAACAACTGTTGTCCAAAAACGTTCTGAGAATGTTGCAATGCAATGTTTGAGTAACGTTTCCAGTCGTACGTTTCCTTTAGTTTCCAGAATGTTCCTCTTAGAGTTACTTTCTCTATAAACTTAAAACAAACGTTAAAAATTTATTCTTTTGCTACCTCATCACGACATTGCATTTTCTTCTTCTTCTTCAAAAAAGTGTATTCTCAGTCCTCAATAACATTTTTTAACCTTTTTTTCTTTAAAAAAAAAATAATTTTCCAAAGCTACTATTTTTATTTTTTTGCAACTTTTAGAATAATTCATTACCCATTTTCAAAAAAAGCAAATCAATTTGCTGACCTGATGAGACTATAGTAATTATATAATTTAACAAAAAATGTTTAAACATTGTATTTTCCTTCATTTTTATGCATTTTAAACACCATATTTATAGCCTTATTTCTTATTAATAATGTCAGTGGGTTTCATTTTTTTTATTCTCTACCTTTTGTTTTGCATTCTGTGCATTCAATTTTTATCCTTATTTTATTTTACTTTTACTAGTATTTTGAAGTGGGTTTTATCCATGTGAGGATGCATTCTGTGCTCTTTATTCTGACCTTTTTTTACTTTTACATGCAGGTTTTATTAGGTCTTTATGTCCGTATGTATGTCTTTTTATATGATGCA
>NC_142181.1:637218-657218 GCF_026936395.1 Plectropomus leopardus | reverse complement strand
GTCACACCTGTCAGCGTTTCTACGGCAACCTGCTGGAGCGGGCGGAGCTCATGAAGCTGAAAGTGAAGGAGCTGCGGGACTACCTGCACCTGCACGAGGTGTCCACCCACCTGTGCAGAGAGAAGGTCCCTCAGGCTTTTCTCAGACTACAAATTTGTGAAATGTGTCTTTAATTCAAGTTCCTAAAATCAAACGTTCCCAGGCGGACAGGTCTGTGACCTCTGACCTTTGAGCCCTGCCCCCAGTTAAACCACTGTGTCCTGTCCCTCAGGAGGAGCTGGTGGAGCTGGTCCTCGGTCAGCAGTCTTCACCGTCCAGCGACTCCGCCCCTGAAACCTTGACCCCCGACCCCCAATCTGTGACCTCTGATCCCCCTGACCTCACCCTTCGCATCCCCACCTTGACCCCTGACCCCTCCGCCCCGACCCCTGACCCCCCCGCTTCACAGCCTGAAGCCTCGCCCTCAGAGACCGCCGAGCCCGAAGTTCAGGACGAAGACCAGGTAAGACTAAAATAGGGGTCCTGGAAACCCTGGAATCATTGTTGTAAACATGCAGTCCTGGTCTCTTCAGTCTGGTCTTGTTCTGGTTCCCGATTTCATGTTTCCTGCCCGTCTGGTTCAGACCTGGGACCCTGAGGAGGCCCCGGTCTCAGGTCGCAGGGCATCTCTGTCCGACCTGAGCTGTCTGGACGACATCGAGGCCCTCAGTGTCCGCCAGCTGAAGGAAATCCTCGCCAGGAACTTCGTCAACTACAAAGGCTGCTGCGAGAAGTGGGAGCTGATGGAGAGAGTGAGGCGGCTGTACCAGGACCAGCAGAACCTACTGGGTGAGTACTGGGATCCTACAGGGTCAGTACCAGGACCAGCAGAACCTACTGGGTGAGTACTGGGATCCTACAGGGTCAGTACCAGGACCAGCAGAACCTACTGCAGGGTTTGTATAGTCAGGAAAATCCTGGAAAACATTTGTTTTCTTAAAAAATGCTGTTAAATTTCAAAGAAAAAAATCATCAAAATTTTAAAATAAAACAACAGACACATTTTTTAAGAAAAACAGTCAGCAATTTTTTTTCTTTGGAAATCATCAAAATAAATTATTAGAAAGAAATATTAGAATATATAGAAATAAAAATAATATAAAATCTCAAAAATGTTTAAGGAAAATGCCAAAAACTTTTCTTAAATATTCAAAGAAAAAACAATCAAATTATTTGAAATTTTGACGAGATTTTTAAAGAAAAACATTTTGGTGCTTTTTTTTTCCTCTCAAAATTATTTTTTACTGAAACAATTTGGCAAATTTCTTTTAATGTTTTTGGTGATTTTTGTTTTTTTTTAAAACATTTGGCTTTTTTTGTTTTAATGTTATTTTCAGGAGGGGGGTCTTTCATAATCTTTGGCAATTTTTAAAAAAAAGTTTGGGTTTATTAATTTTTTATTTTGTCCAAAAATGTTGCTCCTTTTAAGAGAGTAAAAGGGTCTTTGTCAGTTTGCAGCCAGACTCTTTACTAAGAACCAAAGGTGAATCACGAGAAACATGGAAGATATAATAATAATAAAAATGAAATCTAACGCCGTCGTTTTCTGTTTGTCTTTCAGCGGCCAACACTGTGAACGCTTCAGGTGAGTTTGCTCTGAATGTTCATTCAGAGTTTGTGATGAAGCTGATTCTAAAATAATTTTATTATCAGTCAAAACTTTCTTTCTGTCCTTGTTCAAATTTCACCGAAGGAGTCTTCGACAGTTTTTTCTGACGTCATGTCGACCAAACGGGTCTTCAGATGAATCAGTGATGAAAATAATGATCAGCTCTGTATGAGTGTAAAACTGTCCCTCAGAGCGCCCCGTACGTCTCTGTGTCTCCCTGCAGAGTCGGACGGCGTCGGCGGTCCTGCGGGTCTGGAGGAGAACCTCTGTAAGATCTGCATGGACTCTCCCATCGACTGCGTCCTGCTGGAGTGTGGTCACATGATCACCTGCACCAAGTGTGGCAAGAGGATGAACGAGTGTCCCATCTGCCGCCAGTACGTCGTCCGAGCTGTTCACGTCTTCCGGTCCTGAACCCAGGTAAACCTCGGCACCGCCGAAAGTCCCCCACACCAATGCTGCCAAAATTCCAGTTTGACCAAAACTACTCGTCTCCAGTTCAGTTTTCTTCTAGTATTCGTCCTCAAACCGTTTCATGCCTCCGCTCCGGCAAAAGCTGTGGACGGAGGCGTCATGATGTTGGACAGAAGCGTTATGATGTTGGACAGAAGCGTTATGATGTTGGACAGAAGCGTTATGATGGTGGACAGAAGCGTTATGATGGTGGACAGAAGCGTTATGATGTTGGACGGAGGCGTAAACGTGTAGCGTAAGCGTGTAAACTCAATATCTCATGAAGAGCGTGAGGGAAATTCTTTGAATTTAAAACAAACGTCCTTCTGGTCTGAAGGACGAGCTGAAAGAATCTAGCAGTCGAAGGTCACGGTGACCTCATAAAACCTGTTTGTGACCAAGAATTAAAATGCTGACTTTTCAATCAAATGTCCAACAGTATAACGAAGAGGTTCTGACATTTAATATCCAAAAGGTCAAAGGTCAATTTCACTCTTGACATAGGACTAGGATTTTAGGGCATTTCTAGGATTTTAGGACATTTCTGTGATTTTAGGACATCAGTGTCTCAGCTGTGTCCTCTGTCGGGGGTGTGGGGGATCCTCCTCTGGCTCTGTTTTGATGCTGTTTTATGTCTCTGACACCTGATGGACACTAAAAGGACAAAAACTGTTCACAGAGTCAATCACTTTATTTTTATTGTCCATTAGAAAATGTTTGGGGGCCACCGGGGGCCCTATCAGGGGCCAGCTTTGGGCCGCGGGCCGTGAGTTGAGTCTCTGTCTCTGTTAGACTGGGAGACAGAGGTGGAGCAGGTAGGACCCGGTTTGGGAAAGACCCTGACTGTCCTCTTCTTCCTCTTCTGCAGGAGCGGTCGAGTGTCTTCAAAGCAATAAACTGCGGACGAGTCCTCCTGAAGGACGTGTCCTCAGAGACGTGTTGATTTGGTTAAATCTATTTTTCTAGTGTAAATAAAATGAAGAATGTGAGAAGTGACCTTCAGACCGACACGTCACGCCTCTGAACTCCTCTGTGCCTTCAGCAGCTCGTCACCGGGACCCTCTGACGGGGGGCGGGAATCCACCAAAGAGACACGTTACCTGGACAGGTGAGGGGGTCCGGTATCGGTCGCACAGTAACCTGTAAATTCGGAGCACCTGTCGGGCCTTATCTCACTGTTTACACACCAGCCGTGTCCTCAGACCGGTCTCACGATCAGCAGGACGGTCACCCGTGAGACCGCCCCCGGCCTCAGGGGACCGCTGCTACACCTGTCAGTCTCACCTGTACCTTCAGACGTGGATCTGAGCGCCGCTGTTGCCCCTCGGGTCCTCGGCCCGGTTAACCTCCTGAGACGAGCGGCAGCAGATCCTTCGACGCCGCTGCCCGCTTCACGTTTTCCAGTTTCCAGCTTCACAGTTTGAGGTTTTTATTTTCAGAGCATAAATCTTTAAAAAGGTGCTTTCAGGTCGATGAAACACACCTGAAGCATGTTTTAACCCTCTGAGACCCGCAGAGACGACACTGTTCTTGTGCTGCTTTCAGACGCCTTTCACAAGCATTTAACCCTTTGACCTCTGAGCAGATTTGGTTTGATTTCTCTCAAAAACATGGAAAAAGACAATGAGCAACCTGGTAAGAAATGTTCTGCAGATTGCAAGAAAATTTGGATTAGATGTTTTTCTTCTTCTTTTTTAAAAGCAAGCGAAACATGTCGAGGGAAAAAAGCTTTTTAGAATTGCATATTTCAAATTATGTCACAGAAAATGACCATAAATTTAAGGACCTTTTTCAGGTCACTTCCATGTTTGTTTGTTTTACGTTTTAAAATAAACACATTTCTCGTTAATTTTGGGGTAATTTTTCTTAAGTTACTCTTTGACATCACTTTTCTTGAGCTGCTTTCAGTCGCCTTTCACAAGCATTTAACCCTTTGAACTCTGAACAGATTGATTTGATTTCTTGCAAAAACATGGAAAAAAGGAAATGACCAACTTGATAAGGAATTTCCCAAAAATTGCAAGAAATTAGTAGATTAAGAAATGTATTTATTAAAAAAGTTAGGGAAAATGTCTAGGGAAAAAAGACGGGGGAAATTATTCTGAAAATTGTCATATTTACTTTAATTGCATATTTTAAAATTATGTTGTAGAAAATTACTATAATTTTAAGGACCCTTTTCTGGTCATTTCCTTGTTTGTTTGTTTGTTTTAACTTTGTTTCGAACTATTTTTTTTTTTAATTTTGGAGGGATTTCTTTTTAAGTTGCTCATTGATATCACTTTTCTTTTGCTGCTTTCAGATAAAAAAAGCTGGGGAGAAATATTTATGAAAAAAAAATAATTGTAATTGCATATTTACAATTATGTTCTAATATTATAAATTTTAAGCACTTTTTTCTTTTTTTCCAGTTTTTTAAAAAACTAATTTTCAGATGTTTTGTGTTCTTTTATTTCGCTGTTTACTAATTTTTTGCAACATTTGGGTGATTTCTTCTTTAGTTGCTCATTGCCCTCTTCCTTCTTTCTTTTGAAAGAAATCAGTCCTGAATACTCAGGGTTAACTGATCGGTACCAAATGTCTTCCTGGAAATCACCTGGAACATATTTAAGAATTACAAGCAGCTTTAGTAAAGCTTGTGTCGGGTAAGAGAAGGGCAAAATCTACCGCTATGCTTCTTAAATCTGCAGAAAATCACAGATTTAAATTGAGTTTCACTTGTTAGAAAATTACGTTATATGCACTCCGACACATACGATAATATAGAGTCAACAGTTTACTGGCATTAATTGCCTCCCATATGGCAGACTCACTGCCAGCAGGGGGTGGCAGACAGGAAACCGCCTCTGTCACACACCCTACATCACTGATCATTGACCTCAAACTGCTCAGTGATCGGTGAGGTGGCAGCGATCATTTCCTCTTTATTTTCTCTGGGAATTTGAAGGTTTTAGGGACCTTTGGTGGGTTTACATTCTTTAGTTGAAAAGGCACTGGGTACTTTTTTTTTTTTTTTTAGTATTATTTTTTGTTTTTAGACTCGGTGTTGTGACTAAATTTAGGGCAATAAAGTAAAAAAGGGAGTCTTGTAAAGTTGCAGAAACTGTAACGGGCCTGTCACTGGACCTCCGTCTTCTCATCTGACTCTCCAAAACACAAATACAAGGTTCATTTCTAAATGTTGGGTTGTTCCTTTAAATCAGACACGATAGAAACACAGAAGGCCCCAGGATACTTCCCTGAAGAACTCCACATTATTAAACACAAAGAACCTAAATTCACCCTTTGAAACCCAGATTGATGTCACTTTTCTTGTGTTTGTGTTTTCTTTCTGAACTTGGGAGTGAGCAACTTAGCATGAACTTTTCTGCAATTTATTTTTTTAATGTAGATTTAGAAATTTTTAACAATTAAAAATTATTTTAAAGAACTTTTTCACATCTGTTTTGTTTGTTTTACTATTTTTTTATGTATTTATTTGGAATTTGTAATTTTGTTCTTTTTAACTTTTTATCATTTCTTCTGAAGTTGCCCATTACCTCTTCCCCTTGATTTTGAAAGAAACCGAGCCAATTTGATCAGATTTCAAAGGGTTGATATCCAAATGTTGGACTTTTCCTTGAAATCAGATTTAAGAGAAACAATATGGACATTAGGACATTTCTCTGAGGAAATCCATGTTATTAAAGACAAAGAGCGAGATGATTAACTTGACAGACTGTTCCTTTAAGGTCACGTTTAGTCTAGTCTTTCCTTTAACTTTTTTAAAAAATCGCTGTTCATATGATAATATGGTGAGAACAATCCTCGTGTGCATGGATCCACAAAAACAACAGAAAATGCTGCAGTCTGCACGCCAGGCCAGTAGTTGGCGGTGTAACTGCGTGAAGTGCAGCCTTGACGTCACCGTTCTCGCAGGATCGTCACCAGTTTCCGCAGGGACAGAAGGCGTGGCGTTTTCAAAGGTTACACTCTAGAACCCCGTTTCAAAAGTTTACATTTTCAGGCCCCAAAATGCCGTTGTCATGTGAAGGACAGGCCAAACCGCAACAAAAGTTTAACGCTTCATGCAAAAACCGTTGAAATGGGACCTAAGTCAGACTTTATAGAAAAAGATTCTTAAGTTGAAAAGGTTCTTTTTTTTTCCTCTTTTGTTTTTTGGATGATTCTAGTGTTTTTAGACTCGGTATTGTGACTTAATTTAGGGCAATAAAGTAGAAAGGGAGACTTTTAAAATTGCAGAAAATGTAATGGGCCTATCACTGGACCTTCTTCTCACCTGGCTCTCCAAAGGACAAAAACCAAGATTCATTTGTGAATGAACAAAACACAAGATGATAAACTAAACGTTGGACTGTTCCTTCATATGAAATTGAACAGAAACCACAGAGGTCTCGGGATGCTTCCCTGAGGAACTCCGCACGTCATTAAACACAGAGACGAGATGATTTCTGAATCTGCAGACTGTCTGTGTGTCGTGGAGCAGAAACTTCAGCAGTGAAACTCTTGTTTGAAGTTGACTTTGTGTCTTGTTGTGACTCTGATTGCACTAATCTATTGATGCTGAAACCTTTTGAACTTCCACCTCAGTTGATTTGTTTGGTTGAAGAAGAGGAAGTTGTTCTGGAGAGATATTCTTGAGTTTTTGTTCCTGTGAGATCAATGAGGTAGATTTTTTGTTTGTTTTTGTTGTGAATATTTGAGGTTTTCTGTTTTTTGAAATGATGGTTGGGATTTACAGCCATTCTGGGATCACATTATTCATCTGTAATTTTTGCCTTTTTTCGCTCGTACAACGGCATCACAGTGGCTGAGCCGTGGTACGCAAACACTGCACTTTGATTCCTCTGCTACAATAAAGATGAATAACTCATAATCACAGCCGTCGGTTTTATTTGTCTACATTAATCCTGTTTTCTCGTTCAGATGTCTTTGAGCTTATTTACTCTCCTCCGACCTCTTCAGCCAACACCCGGAGCACTCTGAGCACAGATTCAGTCCATCCACCAGCCGGACAGAGTCTGGAGAGAGAAACTGTTGAGATGTGATTATCTACTTTGTTTTTTCTTGTATGAAACTGCAGTTCAAATCTGGGTTATAAAGGATCTGAAAGCGTTACAATCGCGCCTGGGTCCTTGCAGAAACTGCACAACAAACAGCGTAAGTCTTCACATGCGACGGCCCAGAGACGTTTACTGTCAGTACTGTTATTTCATTCATGGCATCACGTCACAGAGTGAACCTCTACAGTGTCATACTGACACTAACCCTAATCCTAACCCAAAGGAATGTATTTCAGCACTCATTGATCAAAATGTTTATAAAACATTATTAGATTCATTTTGTGAAACATTTAAATAATGAAACTAGTATTTTTTAATTGAGACAACTTAATAAGTTTGCTCCAACCCTCTAAAGTAATTTGGATGAAGTTAAACATTTTAGGTTATATTGAATGAATTATGAACATTAAGTCAATAAAAGCAACATTTTAAAAAAATTAGCACACTTTTAAATAATTAGTTCACTCCAGTTTAGTTTGCATTGGATTAAAAAATGTACGTTGAACGAAATTACTTCTTCACGTTGAATTTATAGCAAATATATATTGTGATCATTTACTTCAGTTTTTTGTTTGGAGAGTTGTACTTGGCAGAGCATTTTGCACATTGGCTCATCTCCTGCCTTAGCACTACATGGAGGAAGCACTAATTAGCTTTAATTCTTCTTCTTCTTCTTCTTCTTCTTCTTCTTCTTCTTCTTCTTATTATTATTATTATTATTATTATTATTATTATTATTATTATTATTATTATTATTTCAGATTTTCTAATACTAACATTGTTTGGAACGCGGAGCTTATGTTGAGGATGTGATTGGTTAGTTGGCGGACAGTGGGCGGGACTTTGTCTGTCTTCGGCTGTCCATTGGTTGTTTCCGGGTCATGAGCTCGGCCGTCCATTGGTTGATTGACGCGGTAGTGGGCGGGGCAGAGTTTGAACCGGAGTCCCGCCGCAGATATAAGTGTCGGGTTTCTAACATGGAGCTAAGCTAGCCGTCCCTCAGACACAGACCGACCCGCCCTAAGGCGCAGCTCAGCGGGCTTATGTGGACCAGCACCGCGGTGTCGGCACGATCCTTGTCCCCGGTGTCATCTTTTATTACCGTTAAAGTGAGGCGGGTACCGCCATGGCCGAGGGAGCGGACGGCGGTTTAGCTAACGCCGCGAGGAGGAAGCCAGCAGCGGCGCGGAGGAGCCGACAGAGTCAGCCGAGGAAGAGCTCCGGCAGCCGGGTAACAGTCCGCGCTAACCGCTAGCATCACGGTCCCGTTAGCTTCATCAGGTTAAACTACGACCAGGCGGCAAACACGGGAAGATACGCAGAGTTTACCCAAACTGTCAAACTTTTAAAGTTTTTCAGCGTTGAATAAAAACCACAGCGACGTTTTAACTGAGTTTGTGCGCAAAGTTTTCACAGAAACGAGCTAAAGTTTGGACAGAAGACAACAGGCCACCGGAGACAGCAGCTAAAGTTCATTTAACGACGCATTTTACATGAATAATACAGCTAAAGTTCATTTAACGACACATTTTACATGAATAATACAGCTAAAGTTCATTTAACGACACATTTTACATGAATAATACAGCTAAAGTTCATTTAACGACGCATTTTACATGAATAATACAGCTAAAGTTCATTTAACGACGCATTTTACATGAATAATACAGCTAAAGTTCATTTAACGACGCATTTTACATGAATAATACAGCTAAAGTTCATTTAACGACGCATTTTACATGAATAATACAGCTAAAGTTCATTTAACGACACATTTTACATGAATAATACACCTACGGTTCATTTAACAACATATTTTACATTAACAATGCACCATAGACAGCAGCTTAAGTTATTTTAACGACACATTTTGGTGTGTGTGTGTGTGTGTGTGTGTGTTTCAGGTGAGTCTGGAGAAAGTTTTGGGGATCAGTACAGCCAGCAGCAGCGGTTTGACCACTGACCCTAAATCTGGGCTCATAGCCTACCCTGCAGGGTAAGCCCCGCCCCCTGTGCCTCACCTGATCTCCTTTCCTAACCACTTTTCCTTAACCTCCAGAGAAAATGTCACGAGGTCAAGGAAAGGTGTGGAGGAGAATTCATGAGCACGTAGGAAAAGGCGATCGTGGTGTTTAGAGAATCCGACTGCACGTCTCCTCGCTGTTATGATGCGATGGCGGATGTTGTTGACGTGGGTCAGTTGTGATGAAACTACAATGTTCACATGATGGACTACAGAAAGCACGTCCTCCCTGGATTAGTTTGTGTGCAGCAAAAAGGTTTTTACATAATTGTTGTATATGTTTTGTTTTTAAACTTTATTTGCTGCTTTCTTCAAAGCCTGCTGTAACGTGGCTCTTAAAATGTGCAACATAAACACTGAGTATAACTATTATGATCATGACAATAACTATTTTTAATAATATTATTATTGTTATCATTATTATCTTGAATCTTTAATCCGGCCTCCTTCGCTCCATGCCTACTCGCCACGTTGTTTAATGCACGTTAGAAAGGTTAGCGAGGACAACCTGGTTATGAATATAACGTCATTACCAAGGTGCGAATTAAAAATAAAGAATAATAAATGCTGCCAGTCACACAAGTGAAATGTAACGTTGTCACACAAGTTGGTTGCTGACACTCTCCTTTCTCCCCCTCATATTAATATTTATATATATAATATATCTATTTTAAATAGCCTATGCGATATGTAAACATGTACGTGTTAGATCCACTGCTGTACGTATGATCGTTCTTACGTTTCAAACGTGATATATTGAAAACGTCAGTTGTCTTAAAGCAGCCCTTCGTGTTAATGTGCTGATTCTGATCTTATAGGCTGTATATGTTTGTCACCCTATTTTCATTAGAGAGAACAGACAATAGTAAATATTAAATACACATAAAACATGTTAAAATACAATAACACAATATATATATATATATATATATATATATATATATATATATATATATATATATATATATATATATATATATATATATATATATATATAAAAACAGATAATATTTAATAAATATAGGCCTGTGACGTGATTGTGTTTTAAAGTTTTTCGGCTCATACAGACTGTGGATCTGTGATGTAACTAGCGCCGATGCAGGGCGTCACTATAAAAGTTGTCCCTGCAAAGAATTGTGGGGCTGATTCTCTGCTTTGTTTGGGATGTTCTGGTGTCTCTGCTGAAGCATTGACGCACCTTTCCTTAATATTAGGAGACTTCAAACAGCTGTTGTCATGGCAGCCGCTCAGGTACTTGAGGTACTGATGTTTTCCCAGCATGCCGTGCTGCACGGCAGCAGCTGTGATTTAATCTGCCTGCTTGTGTTTCAGGTGTGTGGTCGTGCTGCTGCAGCCCAGGACAAACAAACAGAGTCACATCATCAGCGCGTGCAGGTGAGTCTGTGTGGCGTCTCCGCTCTTACTGGGATGTGCAGGCTGGTGCTGTGATGCAGGGCTGGGCGATAAAACGATAACGATGAATCGCAAAATAACTTTAACTCGATTTCGCGATTGATATTGTTATCTTGTTATCGTTTTATCGCCCAGCCTTAGTTTCAGCTTTAATCGGAAACATCGTGATAAGACTTTATACCATATCGCCCGACCCTGCTGCGATGGTGTTTGAGCTGTGTGATGTTCACTGGTGTTACCGGGACATGCAGACTGGTGCCGTGATGGTGTCTCTCTCTGCGTTTCAGGAAGCCCTTCAGCGCTCTGGCCTTCTCCCATGACGGGAAACACCTGGTCACTGGTGAGGTAAGAGCTGAGAGTCAGGTAACACTTGCATATAGCAATTTCCAGTCCTTGAAAAGTTTTAGCAGACTAGATATACCCCGAAAGCTTTTAAAGAAACAACATTTCTTCTGAAAAAAAAACACACAAAAAATCACCAAAAAAATAAATGATAATAATTAAAAGTTCTTTTTTTTTCCTTAAAAATCACGTAAGAAAGAAAATGGCCACATCTTTTCTTAAAAAAAATAAAATACATTTTGTAAGAAAAAATCATTCAATTTTAGAACAAATGTAAGGAAAAAATAAAAAGAAATGCCACTTTTTTTTCTCTGAAAATTCACCAGAAACTTTCAAAAAACAAAAAATCTGCATTTTTTTTTTCTCTTTACAAATCACCAAAAAAGTTTTAAGAAAAGAAGATTGACAATTAAAAAAAAAAAATCATTAAAAATATTATATATTATAAATATTAAAAATATTTAAAATTCAATTTTTGGCACCTGTGTGTTCCAGAGCGGTCACATGCCCTGTGTGCGGGTGTGGGAGGTGGGCGGCGGTCAGGTGGCCGAGGTTCAGTCTCACAAGTACGGAGTTTCCTGCGTGGCGTTCTCCACCAACAGCTCCTACATCGTCTCCGTGGGATACCAGCATGACATGACAGTCAGTGTGTGGGACTGGAGGGTGAGGACACACACACACACACACACACACACACACACACACACACACACACACACACACACTGTCAGTTGTCTCCATAGTATTGTCTCTGTAATGTCTTTCTCCTGTTTCGTGCCTGCATCGCATAATTAAAAATAAAAATAAAATAAAAAAAAACCTTAAAACAAGTGTCCTTTGCTTTTATAAAAAGCACCAATGCTGCAGTATAAATATATTCTGCCATGCATTCAGAATTGCACCAAAGTTCAGATTTGTGAAAAGTAAAAGTGCTTTTTACAATTTGAAAGTGTTTCATTCTTTAATGACATTGACATTACTGATAGCATTGAAATATTGTAGCCAGTTTCGGGTGAAGCTCAATGAAGCTGTTTATTTTGTACTGTTGGGATGTTTAAGAACATATTTGTAAAATATGTTTCATTATCATTTTGTATATTCATATTTTACTTTTATTTTTAACTTTGTATTTATTCAACATAAAGATAACACATGCAGCATACAGCACATAGATGTTCACAGCCTATTCACATACTTTTCATATTTTTTGGTCCTTTCATTTCCATTTTCAACATTACTAAGTTCCCATTTGATGGCATTACCACTTCCTACTACGCATTCACTAATTTTGCATCAAAAGAAAACAAGCACAAAAAATATACCAGTATGAAAGATCAGTAGTAATAAATATAAAGTCACTGTGTCTCGTGATATACATGCACAGTTGAATTTCAGCCTGCGTGTATGTTTTTTTCAGCTGAACGTTGAAGGTTTGCGGAGGGCTCGTCAGGGCAGGTACGTCGCCGTTCGCCTCGCAGCGGCGTTCTTAACATGTGACATGAGCTCCGTCTGCTGACCTGTAGTTTCTCTGAAATCCCAAATATTTCCACACTGCTGATTTATTCCCGAGAAAATCCTCGCCGTCTTTCTCCTGGCTGTTGCCATCATCTACCTCCCGTTGTTTGAAGGTGACAGAGTTTCAAAATAAAGGCGTATTCTAAAGGTGATGTTTTGGATCAATGTTTTCACTTAACATCGATCAAACTGTGTCACTGATCGTTGATTCCTGCACACCAGATGTGAGCATTTACTCAAGTACTGCGCTTAAGTCAGAATTCAAAGCACGTCAGTCTTTTCTTTTCACGCCACATTCATGTGACAGCTGAAGGGCTCGGCAATTAATCGAAAAGTAATCGAAACTGACATTCAGAACCTCTAAGACGTAATATTGCCTATGTCGGTTTTTTCAGTTTTTTCAAATTCTGTTAATCCTCTCCTCACCCGGTTTTCCAACTCTCATCTGCCGTGTGTCTCACGCTCTCAGGGCACCGAGGAAAATCTCACGCCAAAACACTGCGACAGCAGAAGTGTTGAACAATCGTGAAGAAGTGAACGACTTTGACTCCAGAATACAGCTGAGAGTTTGACAGCCGAGTCCTGGGTGCTTCACGCCGTTTCAATATGGCAGATCGAACAGCTGATTGTCTGTCAGTAGCGCAGTGACAGACAGCCAATCAGAGCAGAGCTTCTCCTCACAGCACCAAAGTGTCTGAATGAACAAACAGTCAAATATTCAGCAGCGCAAAGTGACTTCTTTAGACTACAGACGACTTTGTGTTAGTTTCAGCTTTAATCAGACTTTGGATGAATTATTTAGAAACAGCAGGACGCATCGCTCCGTGTCTCATCCGGCCGCTCGCGCTGAGCTCTCATTATTATTACCAGGGGCAGATGTGATGTTTTGGGGGCCCGGGGCCACAAGCACATGAGCTTATTTTCAGCCTTTCTCTAACTGGGAATGTCGGCAGGCTGTCGGCAGCTATAGGAGAAGTAGGCCGACTCAAACGTTTTTAATTCCTGAGTAAAATGATTAACAGCACAGAAGTTTGACAGAAGCTGAAGTCAGAGTCCTGCAGTCAGGAGAGGTTGGACTATTATCAGCACAATGTGCTTCAATTTACCTGAAGTTTGTTTCAGATGGAGCTTTTCATTTTTATATAATGCTGGAAAGTTTAATAAATGATAATAAATCAAATGTTTATTACGCTCCAACACACCATGGTCACATGACACTGTGTCAGTGAACTATGAGGGCAAAAAACAAAATAATCGTTTGTTAATCATTATCGAGGTAAACTGTTCAATTAATCGTGATACTGATTTTTTAGGTATAATATAATTGTCCAGCCCTTAGCTGTAGCTACTTTACTCATTTAGATTTTTACACACCAAACAAACCGAGAGTTTGTAAAATCCGATGTTTTGTTAGGAACCAAACAGTGATTGTAGTACTGTTACTGCAGTAAAGTAAGCAATAACTGCTACTTTGTGGTGACCTTTAGGTCATTTTTTGGTTTGCGCTCACACTATGCTTTGTCAAACGAACCAAGAGGAGCAAAACATGAGCTTCTGCTGACTGTTTTTGCGTCATCCTGCATCATCAGGACTCACGTGGGGAAAATCACATTACCTGACTGAGTTTATGTTTATGGTCTTTGGTGTCGCAAAGAGCTCATAAGGAAATGAAAGTAATTGTACGCATTACTGGCAGCTATTTTTAGACTGCACATTGATCGTGGCTGCGTGGTCAGAATTGCTTTGTTGTTGTGCTCACACATTATTAAGACATCATTATTATTATTATTATTATTATTATTATTATTATTATGAAGACAAATGACACATCTGAGCTCTGCAGTGACTCTGATGACTTTCCTGTCCTGGTGTTTTAATGAGCTTCACTTTTGAAAAACCTCCCTTAGCAGAAACATCTGACTGTTGTAATAACTGATAATGATGTTAAAAGCTAGCCTAAAAAACTTCCGGCCGCTGTCAGGATCAGCTGTGAGATCGCGTAAATATTTCATGATCAGCAGATGGATTTATTATTGATACAGCTGTGGAAGTCCTGCTAAAATCACATTTCTCCTATCATAAAGTCAGTTCACTTGGAAGCGGACCGAGACCCCCGTTTTGAGGCGGTCCAGAGTTCGCTTGATCTTTCACACCCAAACGAACCGGCCTATCCGAGGAAACGAACTCTGGTCTGTTTAAAGCGGACTGAACAGCTCAGGTGTGAATGCGACCTTAGTGTCTGCTGTCTCTGTGTCTCTGAGCAGAAAGGGTCCATCATTGCCTCCAATAAAGTGTCCAGCAGAGTGTCCGCCGTCTCCTTCTCTCAGGACAACAGCTACTTCGTCACCGCAGGAAACAGACACGTCAAGTTCTGGTACCTGGACGCCTCCAAAGAGCGACGGGTACGGCCCGACCTCCCATCAGCCAATCACAGCGCAGTTCACCGCAGTCTGAATCTAACCGTCCTCTCCCCGTAACCAGGTCAACAGCACGGTGCCGCTGATTGGACGGTCAGGGTTGCTAGGCGACCACAAGAACAGCGTGTTCAGTGGGGTGGCGTGTGGGCGTGGCCTCATGGCAGCCAGCACCTACTGCATCACCAGCTCCGGTCTGCTGTGTCTGTTCAACAGCAGCCGGCAGCTGGAGGCCTGGGTCAACCTCAAGGTGAGTAACCAACACACACCTGTGACATTTAGAGTACACCTGTACGGTTCAAAATACACCTGTGACATTTAGAGTACGCCTGTACGGTTCAAAATACACCTGTGACATTTAGAGTACGCCTGTACGGTTCAAAATACACCTGTGACATTTAGAGTACACCTGTACGGTTCAAAATACACCTGTACAATTCAAATAATTAATAATTAATGTTAATTACCTAACTGTCGTTGACAGACGTCGTCGGCGAGCTGTCTGGTGGTCAGCGAGGACTTTATCTTCTGTGGTTGTGCTGACGGAGCCGTCAGAGTGTTCAGCCCCTCCAACCTGCAGTACATCACCACTCTGCCCCGCCCACACCGCCTCGGGGTCGACGTCACCCAGAGCATCCAGCATGGGTACACACACACACACTGTACTCACACATACACACAGAGTACTCACACACACATACACACAGAGTACTCATACACACAGAGTACTCACACACACATACACACAGAGTACTCACACACACATACACACAGAGTACTCACACACACACACACACACACACACACACACACACACACACACACACACACAGTACTCACACACACATACACACAGAGTACTCACACACACATACACACAGAGTACTCACACAGTGCTAAGAAAACACACTGAATGCGTGTCTGTTTGCACCTGCCAGTCCAGGTGCTCAGTACCCCGACACGCTGGCTTTGACCTTTGACCCCGCTGCCAGACACCTGACGTGTGTGTACAACGACCACAGTGTGTATGTGTGGGACGTCCGAGACGTGAGGAACGTGGGGAAGCTGTACTCTGCTCTGTACCACAGCAGCTGTGTGTGGAGCGTCCAAGTGAGTTCAACGCACACACACACACACACACACACACACACACACACACACACACACACACACACACACACTACTGCAGTGATGCTTCACTGACGGCCCTTGAGCCTAATCTGGCCCCTGATAGGGCCCCTGGTGGCCCCCAAACATTTTCTGACTGACAGTAAAAATACAGTGATGGACTCCGTGAATAGTTTTTGTCCTTTTAGTCTCCATAAAGTATCAGAGACAGAAAACAGAGGAGGATCCCCCACACCCCCGACAGAGGACACAGCTGAGACACTGATGTCCTGAAATTACAGAAACGTGCGCGTGCGCGTGCGTGCGTGCGTGTGTGTGTGCTGTGTTGTTTGTCGTGTGTGTTCAGGTGTATCCGGAGCTCTCAGATGTGTCTCAGGCCTGTCTTCCTCCGTCGTCCTTCCTCACCTGCTCATCTGACAACACCATCAGGATGTGGAGCACCGACCCCCCCACCGCACAAAGGAACCTCTACAGCAACGTAAGACCTGCAAGGTGTACACCAAAGTACACGATAATACACCAAAGTACATTCATACATGATTATACACTAAAGTACACAGGTGTGAGGCTGGCAGCAGTTGTGTTCAGTGTGTGTGTGTGTGTGTGTGTGTGTGTGTGTGTGTGTGTGTGTGTGTGTGTGTGTGTGCGTGTGTGTGTGTATGTGTGTGTGTGTGTGTGTGTGTGTGTGTGTGTGTGTGTGTGTGTCAGGACCTGCTGAGGATTCTGTATGTTGGGGAGGACACGCAGCACCTGCAGGCCGAGGGGGAGCGCGGGGAGGCCGCCGGGGCTGATGGGAAGGCAGGGGTCAGAGTGCTGGGTATCAGTCCTGATGGACAGCACCTGGCTGCCGGAGACCGCTGTGGAAACCTGCGGTAAGAGATACGTATATATATGTGTGTGTGTGTTTGTCTGATCTTACACACAAACAGCTCTTAAACGTGTTTGTCCTCCTTCAGGATCTTCGGTCTGGAGTTTCTGGACGAGCTGGTGAAGATCGTGGCTCACAACTCGGAGGTGCTTTGTCTGGAGTTCTCCCCCGCCTCTACAGGTGAGCGCTCGGGTCAAAGGTCATTCGCTGACTGAACTCTGACCTCTGTGCAGCCAGGAAGTCACGTTTACGTCCACGATGAAATATGACACTCAGCCAACATGCTGATTCATCACGAACTGATAGTTTGTTTATTGGAAAAGTGAACATGTAGAAAAAATCAACCCTAAAAATGCTGAAAATTATCTTATTTTGCACAGAGACTGAAAATTACGTCCAGTGAAGATAAAGACGTACATCAGTACGTTTTAACGACGCTGCGATGCGTGTTCTGACTTACGGTTGGCGATACGGTACAAGAAGGATATGGGCTCATTTAGAGAAATACGAAACGGCACGATTCACTGACTAGAAATCGATATAGTCTCTTTTTTTGCCAAAAATAGAGGAAAAGAACGTGCCTGTTTCTCTGGCCCAGTGACAGCAACCCACGGACTGAAGGGACACCACGAAGACGGCGAAGTTTCAGCTGCGTTCGGCCCGAACTTTGGGCCTGAGCGCGTCTGGACCGGTCTGGTCCGTTTGTGGTGTGAAGCCTCGATCCGCCCCAACCATGTGGTGTTCTCCACAAGTTTGAGCTAAAAAGGCTCCCGTAGTTAACGTCTGACGAGGAGGTCACGCCTCCTGAATCGTCTAAAATGCGCGTTCGGCATCTCCAGTGCATCAACACAATATTGTCAAGTCGCGTTTCACTTTCTTTTCTTTTTCTTTTTTTTATTAGACATTTTAACACACCATATATTCTGCATACAACTGGTACACA
The DNA here is from genome assembly GCF_026936395.1 of Plectropomus leopardus. Classification (NCBI taxonomy): domain Eukaryota; kingdom Metazoa; phylum Chordata; class Actinopteri; order Perciformes; family Serranidae; genus Plectropomus; species Plectropomus leopardus. The sequence continues at coordinate 639,408 of NC_142181.1, read as the reverse complement.
ATAACTGAGTCAGTTTTCCCTCCAAGGCTACGTCTTTAAATCAAACATAAAATTTTCCCTCTTTTTTTTTTACCTTGCATCAAAATACAAGAATAACCTTACTTAATTATATCCACAAATAAAAGTCTGCCCGACATAAAGGTCATTTACTGACTCACGTACATTATGTTCTGTTAAACTAATATAATTTGACCATGTTCCAGTTTAGCAGAAATAGGATAATACATTATATGTACATATATATATAAAGACAGAAACAAAACATTACAACTTGTGTAGCTATGAACTAGGGTTCTTTTCTTCTATTGATGACCACTCAAATAAAATATAAAATATTAACCTTCATCACACTTCTCTGCTCAAGCAAAAAATAAATAAAACATGAATTTCCTAAAAACAGTTTCCAGGGACACAGACAGGTTTGTCTTAAAGGAGAGGTTGTCGTGTTTTTTCTGTGACCGCCGTTAACGTTGTTTCAGGTGTGAAGCTGCTGGCGTCGGCCAGCAGGGATCGACTGATCCACATCTTCAACCTGGAGAAGAGCTACAGTCTGCAGCAGACGCTGAACGACCACTCGGCCTCCATCACCGCCGTCAGGTTCACCGGTAAGACCGCAGCTCTTCATCCTCACCTTCATCACCGAACCGTGTTATATCCCCTTTGGGGTAAATTAAGTCAGAAGGTCCAAAACCCAGCACCTAATGATTATCTAGCACTGACAAAGTTGTGTGATGTTGTATGTTGACTGTCATCGTAAGTAGTGATACTGAGATTGTTGAATCTCAGATGCTGAGATCGCTACTGGTTATTACTTTGGTTTAAAAAAAAACAAAAAGGGGGGGGGGGGCTGTGCGGCACTTCTTCTGCCACTAGACGGCAATACCTGTGACCAATCACACCTGAAGCACTTTTTGCACTTACTAAGGGTTTTTTCCTTAAGTCTACATTCTTGCTTGTGTTGTACGTCGCTTTGGATAAAAGCGTCTGCTAAATGAAATTGTAAATCCATATATATTTATGTCACAAAATCTGTGATTGATATGAGACAGCATCATCTGTCCATTTAACCCTTTGAAGCCTGAGCAAATTGGCTTGATTTCTTACAAAAACATAAGTTAAAAAATAATGAGCAATTTAAGAAGACATTACCCCCAAAAAGCAAACAAATAAATAAATAAAAGAAAAAAAAACAACAAAAATCAAGAACATTTTGTTGAAAATATTTAGAAAAAAACATAAAATAAAACAAAAGCAAAACAACGAAAACAAACAAGTAAATGACCTGAAAATGGGATTAAAATAATTTTAAATATACAGTTATGGTTACAGCTTTGGCCATTTTAATAGCTTCTATTAAACAAATTTTCAAAATCAGCTGATTTCTTGGAATTTGGGGGAACATCTCTCGCCAAGTTGCTCATTGCCTTTTGTCCTCATGTTTTCAAAGGACAGCAAGCCACTTTGGCCACTTTCAGATTTCAAGGTTTAAATTCTTGTGTAGCCGTCTGAATGCAGCAAAAGAAAAGCGATTCTGATCCGGGTTTTAAAGGGTTAACACGTCCTGCTACACGAGAAACTGAAAGCCATCTTTGTTTTTGTGTTTGGCCCTAAAATTAGGGTTTGTAAGATGATTTTCAAATAGTGTTTTCCATGTTTGAGAAAGTAATGAAAGTCTGAATGTAGTCTAAAATTTTATTTCACAAACCTGAATAATAACAGTGTCTTCAATCTGAGTGTCCAACAATAATTCCTGTTTTTACAGTTTCTGTCCGTGAAAAAAACATTGCCAAAAATTTCTAAAGAAAAACAAATTGCCCAAATTTTCAAATCACTAAGGAAAAAAAAAAGAAAACACGTTTCCTTAAATTTGAAAAGAAAAAAAAAGCAAAATTTTCTAAAGAAAAAAAAGACAAAAATTTCTTGGAAAAAAAGCACCAACATTTTAAGAAAAAAAGAAACAAACATTTCTAAAGAGAGACAAATTTCCAGAAGTTGTAAAGGAAAAAAAAATGCCCAAAATTTCTCAAGAAAAACGAAAGTTTGAAGGAAAACGAGTTTGGAGGTCAAAGGTCACTGTGGCCTCCCAAATCATGACTCGCTCGGCCGGTTTGTGAAGACCCGCGGCTGCAGGACGAAATTCGAGCGTTAAATTCACACCTCCATCATAGCTGGATATCCGGCAGACTGAAA
>NC_142181.1:619718-632218 GCF_026936395.1 Plectropomus leopardus | reverse complement strand
CCTCCAGGATTCCATGTTAATATTTTGGAATATTTTTCCAGGCTAACAGACTGTGGTTTGTGGATATTCTTCCAGGTTTCCAGGCTGATGTTTTAGATTATTCTTTAAGGTTTTCAGGTCAATGTTTTGGAATATTTTTCCATGTTTCCAGGCTGTTGTTGGTGGATTTTTCTGGTGTTAAATACTGATGTTAATCTCAGCGTTAAAGGTGGGTTTTATGACGCGGGTCTGAGGGTTTGAGGAGCTGCAGGTTTTGCTGACGTCTCTGTGCTGACGTGGCTGTGCGTGATGTTCAGGTGCTGCAGGATCCAGGTGACAACAGGAGCAGCTTCATCGTCCGCCCCAACGCCGCCAACACCACGGCTGACAGGTGAGCCGCGTCCAACAAGCCCCCGACCAAACCTGATTTCTAGTATTATTTCAAGAAAAATAGTCACCATATCACAAGAATAAAGTCTTAATTTATTGAGAATAAAGTCATATTATTCCAAGAAGAAATGTTGCAATATTACAAGAATACAGTTCTAATTAGTCAGAAATAAAGTCTGAATTCTTTAGAAAAAATAGTTGCACTATTACAAGAATAAAGTTTTTAATTTAATGAGAAGAAAGATTTTTTAAAAAAAGTTGCCATATTACAAGTATAAATTTGTGATAAGTTCTTTATTTTAAATATTATGTGATTAAACTCGTAAATGTGCGAAAATGAAAGTAAAATGCAGTTCAAGGCTGAAAAGTCACAAGAGAGAAAAAAAATACTTTCATCATCCGGCTTTTTCAGCCGAATCAAGACGTCTCAAACTCCTGGCCTTCCTGTCGTTGGTGTTTTCAGGGAGTTTGGCGTGGAGGGCGTGGCCGACCCGCGGCGCTCGCTGACCCAGCTGGAGGTCAGAGGTCAGAGGGCGGAGCCGGGCTGGAGCACTCAGCCGAGTCCGGACTCGGCGTGCTCGGAGGGCTCAGCGGGAAGTGTGGAGCAGCAGCAGGACGGCGGTCAGAGAGCGCTGCGGTTGTTGTGATGATGTCAGAGGTGTGAGGTCAGCAGGCTGACGGCGCTCTCTCTCTCCGCAGACACCGACTCTCTGAGTCAGGGCAGCTCGGCGGGAAGTCTGGGCCCCGACGATGACGACGACGACACGAACTCTCTGAAGAACCACTTTGACACTTTGGCCTCCAGTCTGACCGACGGTACCGAATGCTCCTCGCCATCGTCGTCACCATCGCTATCGCCGCTGTTGCCTCACACTGTGACCTTTGACCTTTCAGAGAAGTTTGACACTGACCTGAGGACTCTGCAGCCTGCCGACGACAAACACTACCTGAACCCTCGGCTCAGCATCTCCACCCGCTTCCTGTCCCGCTTCCAGGACAGAATCAGGTCCGCCCACCCACGATCCTCAGGGTCTCGGTTCATCTGGCGGTCGTCATGGTGATAACGGTCTCTTCCTGCTGTGTTTTTGTCAGGGCGTGGCCGAGCCGGGCGCCGCCTCCGGTCTCAATCCCGACCAGGATCTCAGAGGAGAGTGACGTCAGCAGCACATCGGTACGAACACGCCTGATTCTGACGTGTTGTGGTTTACCTGCTGACGCTCTGCAGAGTTTGTGCGGTCATGGAAAACCTGGGAAAGTCATGGACTTTGCAAATAGGAATTTCCAGGCTGAAAAAGTCTTGGAAATGGTGTCATTTTTGGTGATTTGTGAAGAAAACATGCATTTGGAAGGCATGTTTTCTTTAACCCTTTAACAGTCACATTAAGAAATGCCTTTCTACACGCTTATAGATCCCAAAGTTCTGTTTAAATAATCTGTTCATATACTGTTCTGAATCTGTATATTTTTTAAATTATATATGTTTGAAAAAGCTAAAACATAGTAATGAAAAAGAACTGATAAAGAGTATTGATGGACGTTTAAGAGAATGTTTGGTCTTTATTACTTGTCTCAAAGTCCTGGAAAAGTCCTGGAAAATTATTGGTAGAAATGTTTATGAACCTGATTCTGGAGAGCGACACTGGCAGTTTCACAAAGGTTAACTCAACGTTTGTTTCCAGGTAAACTCCGAGTTGAGCAGCGACGTCGCCTCGACACAGTCGACTCAGAAAGAACACAGCAGCAGCGGTGAGTCCTCCGTTTCTTTGTTTCATGTCTTCTGATGGCGATCATTTTTAGCTGTGAACAGGAAGTGTGCGTGTTGAAGGCGTCTCAGCTTCAGGCCTCAGAGTGGACGCTTTGGACCCTTTTCAGCATTAGACTTCTCCACCGTCTGTCGGGGACGGGGAATCGTCCTGCTGTTGTGTCCGGAGCACTTTTCACATAGATCCAAACCAGAGTGTGATTTTAGACAGCATGCCGGCATCACGGAAACTCGAGACATTTATCACAACAGCGTCAGCCACTAGTGTGACGTGTAACATGTGTCAGCAGCTCTTTCTTAACATGACATCGCTGACTGGAAGAATATCTGGCATTTCTTTAATTTTCTTCAAATATCGGCAACAGTCACCCAAAAAAAGGCCCATAGCTCCAATTTTAAAAAACAAAATATTGCTAGTTGTTTCTATGAAAATCAACAAACATTTAAAAAAAAAAAAAAAGGGAATTGCAAAATCCAAAAAAAATCTCAGTACTCACCAATATGGCCATAAAAGGGGCGCCCGGTGACTCTGTGGATAGAGCGGGCGTCCCATGTACAGAGGCTGTGTCCTCACTGCAGAGGCCGTGGGTTCAATTCCAGCCTCGGCCCTTTGCTGCATGTGGTCCCTTCTCTCTCCCTCTTCCACGCTTGACCTTTCCTGTCCTACTAAAGGCATAAAAACCCAGAAAAAAAACGAAAGAAATATGGCCAAAAAAAAGGAACACCAAAACTTGTTAATGGGAAAAGAATCGCATAACAACAGAAAAAAAGCCCCCCTAATTTTTAAAGTAAAAACAATGGAAAAAGAAAACTATTTATAGAAAAAATGTAAAGGAAAACAAAATCGCCAAAACTTCTTTAAAAAAAAAAAAAAACGGACAAAATTTTATCTTTAAAAAAAAATCACTAAAAATGCTCAAAGACAAAAATTGGCAGCTGTATCAGCCGCACATCAGTATTGGCTGATATTGTCCTTTTTGACTGCAGTCGGCCTTTTGGCATCTCAGATGACTTCACCGACGGCAGTGGCTGCGTTTTTGAGGTGAGGTGTATCCGCCAAAACTTGTGGTTGTTTTTACAGAAGATTTGCTGAAGTGTTCCTCTAAATCTGTTAAGGTTTCATAGAAAGAGCAGGAGCTCTGGGACGCCTCCCTGAGGGACTCCACAAGTTTTTAAAGGCTGCAGTGTTTGTTCACAGTGAGACGCAACCAGTCGCTCCTTCGTCGTAGAGCTTCCTGCATGATTTCCCATCAGCCCCTGCGCCGCCCAGCCCGCCGACGACACACGGTGGTCGTCGTCCAGTGCAGAGAGACGCTGCGAGGTCTGTGTGTTTGTGTGTGTGGACACCCGGGTGTTTTGAGTCGGGTTTTGGAGGGTTTTTCTCTTTGATGTTAAACTCACGAGGTCACTGTCACTTCACTGAAACACTGCGGGGGTCAACTCCAGGGTCTCCACTGGTCCTGGAAGTCCTGGAAGTCCTGGAAGACACAAGATGGAATATGTGTGTGGGATAAAAAAAGGTTTAATATTTCAAGAACACGGTCAGAATATTAGTATATATATATATATAAGTTGAATTATTTTAAGAAAATTAGGACCATGCTGTAGGATTGTTTATTAATCCTCTTATATTTAGAGAAATATATTTTAAATTTAAAAAATTAATGATTTGAGGCAAAGTTGTAATATTTAGAGAAAATTCACCAGAAAAGTAAAAAAAATTCTAAAAATTGTTAAAGAAAAAAAATGCCAGAAATTTATAAAGAAACACAAATCACCAACATTTTATTTTCTTAAAAAAATGTCCCCAAAAATGTTTTATTTTTTTATTTTTTTATTTGTCAGTATTTTCTTTAAAAATGCTTAAAAAAAATTAAAGAAACATTTAAAAATCACCAATAATTTATACAGAAGAAAATTACCAGCATTTATTCATAAAACCCAAAAATGTATTTTTGAAACATTGACAAAAATAATGAATCACCAAAAATAATAAAGAAAAACGGCTTTTTTATTATTATTTTTTTAATTTAAATCCTCGAATTTTTTAAGGGAAAAAAAGCCAAATAATTTGAAAGAAAAAATATCCCCCAACTTATTTCTTTAAACATCTACAGTGACAAAGAACCAATAAGGAGTATCAGTGGTCATTTCAGAGAATGTGTGGTCTTGAAAATTTGCCTCAAAGTCCTGGAAAAGTCCTGGAAAGTTATTGGTAAAAATGTGTGTGAACCCTTATACGAGGATATCACTTTCTGGCTTTGCTGAATTTCGTGCTCCATTCGGCTGAACTTTGACCTGCTGTCCCCGTTCGTGGACACTTTATCGACATGACACACAAATCCAAAAACCAGACGGCAGCCGGTCTGAGCGGCGCTTCAGGCACCTGCTCGCCTCCACCTGAGCTCCTGGATTTAGTCCACCGTCAGTGTCAAGAGTCTGACCTCCTCCTTTGTCCAATCAGACGTCACCTCCAGGATCCTGGAGTCCGCGGTCCAGCAGGGGGCGCCTCGGCTCGGGTACCTGGGAACCACAGACAGCTCCAGGGCCAAACTGAGCCAGGATCCCCCCGCCCCCTCCACCTGCAGCGAGGAGGAGAAGGAGAACCTGCCGTCCTCCTCGGACCCCCCGCTGTCTGCTGGTCTGGACCTCCTGAGGACCACACCTGACCCCCCCCAGGACCACCGGAGCAGGTAAGAGCTGGCTCCACCGCCGCTCTGTGTCCGTCCGTATCTGTCAGAAAGAATAAACGCAAATTTAAAAAACTTTTCAAATATTTTAAGAAAAGAAAAATCAGAATGTTTGTGGAAAATTACAACATTTTTTTTTAGAAAAAAAGTAATATTTAAAAAAAAAAAAAGACCATGTTGTGGGATTTTACAGAAAAGTCATTGAAGTCCCAGTTAAGAATATTTTTGGAATAAGTTGTGTTTTTTAAAATAAAGTTGCAATATTTACAGACAAAAAATGTTTTGAATAGAAAACGTCAAATTGTGCAATAAACTTGTAAAGTGTTGGGAAATATTTTTAAATTGAAAAAGGGTCTTGGCCAGTCGGCTTCGAGATGCGGTTCGCGGCTTGAAACAGAAACCGGCGCTTGTGTAATAATAATTTTTAAACAATTTTGAATAGTTTGTGGTAAAGTCAAAAATTCAGAATATTTTGAAGTAAAGTTCCAATATTTAAAATAGAATACTTGAAAAAATAGTTTGATTTAAATTATATTATGAAAATAACTATATTAAATAAATCTGTAAAAGTTTTATCTATAAGTTGTAATGTATTATTACTATTATTATTTATTATGTTATATTTTTATATTTATTTTTGTTATTGTATATTATATTTTTTACATATATATATATTTTATATCTTTTATAGTTGCTCCGCCTACCGGGAGGTGAAGAGTCCAGGAGGATCTGAGACCAGGATCCAAAGTGATCCAGGTGAGACCAGGATACAGACCGATCCAGGTGAGACCAGGATCCGGTCGGATCAAGGTGAGACCAGGATCCACACCGATCCAGTTGAGACCAGGATCCAAAGTGATCCAGTTGAGACCAGGATCCAGACCGATCCAGGTGAGACGGGTCAAAGTTTGGCGATTTACGTTTAAACGTTACAGAATTTTTCATGTAATACTTTTACTTTGAAATCAGATTTTCACAAAATATTACTATATTTTTCTTTAAAAATATTTATTCTTCAAACTTTTTTAATAATAATTGAAATAACTTTTTCAAATAATATTATGACTTTTTTTTCTTTTTTTTATAACACGAGTTTCTGATTCTGATTCATCGTCTTTTTGTTTCCACTATCAGAGACGTCCGAGAGCGCCAAGTCACTGTTCCTGGACCCGCCCACCTCCTCCTCCTCTCTGCTGTCAGAAACAACACACGTCCCGCTGACAGGTAACCCCGCCTCCTACAGACAGGTAACCCCGCCTCCCTCACACAAGTAACCCCGCCTACTTCAGACAGGTAACGTCCTCACAGGTGCGTCCGTCCGTCAGACCTCAGCTGTTGGACTCTCCTCAGAGGACGACCCCGGCTCCTGTTGACGCTCCGCCCTGTGGCGCCCCCTGCAGGTGAATGACCAGGTGTGTCGTTTCAGGTGCAGGCGGGGACACGGAGTCGGTGAGCGTGCAGCGCTGCCAGCAGGTCGCCAACGAGCTGAGACAGGCGGCGAGACGAGCCGTGCGTCTCCACCAGCAGGTGAACTTCCCGTCCGTCCGTCCGTGTTCGTCTTAACACATTTGGCGCCAAATAAAACCAATAAAAACCGGATCAGTCGGAGTCGTTTGACCGCGGCCGCACAGTCAGAATGTTTGAGAAAATCGAGGAAGACGCTGTCGTGTTTGAGAGTTTTCTGAAGAAATTACGGTAATTTGAGAAAACATTTGCAATTTTAAGGAAATCTGGAATTTCTAGAAAACTGCGATATTTCGAGAAAAAGTTTTAATATTAAAAAGAAAGTCGTCATACATCATGATATTTTTTCCAAACACACTTTAAAAAAGTTGTAATATTTTGAAGAAAAAAAAAAACACTGATGAAATACTTCACGATACTTTTCCCAGAAACACAAGTTGTAATATTTCTAGCAGACAACTGACTGTAAAAAACTAAAATTTTATTAAAAATAAAATTATTATTAAAAAAATATTAAAACTAAACAATTCTAAATGCACCAACAGAAAAAGTCACTTTATTCAGTTTTGCAGCATTTTGTCTCAATAAATCTGTTAATGAGTTTTTAATTAACATTCAGTGATTAAATGTGACTTTTTATGATAAAAAATTAAATGACTAAATGTGACTTTTATAAAAAAGATTAAGTGTTTAAATGTGACTTTTTCTCAGTACTGTTGTTTTTTCTGCCTCTTTAAATCGAAATCTAACCGTGACTTCCCTCCTGCAGCTCGGCGTGTGCGGCGGCGGTTCGGAGCGGCGTCTTCAGATGGCGGCCGTCCTGCAGGGGGCGTTTGAAGTCGTTCACTCGGAGCTTCAGGCGGCACTGCGGGGAGGAGACGGGCGGGGCAGCGCCGTCCCCTCTGGATGCCTGGAGGACGACGGGACGATGTCTCTGCTGGAGAAATACTCGGAGCTGCTGGTCCAGATGACCCAGAACAAACTGAACCGCATCTGAACCAGGACGCGCCGCCGTCGCGGCTCAGTCCGGAGGCTTGATTTGATCATTAGTGTTAAATTTAATGCACCTTACGTTTGTTTTTTAAGGCGGCAAAATGTGCTTTAAATCACGATCACTGTTTGTACATAAACTAGTTTGATATATTTCTTAATAATAAAGGTTTGACGTACAGTTTAATATTTTCATTTCAGGCTTTAAAATGTTCGTTTCAGGTGAACAGAAAAAAGATGATTCATTATTACTTAAAAAAAAGCTCAGTTCAACACCGAGGCCGCAGTTAAAATCTGCGTCTCATCAGTGATTCAACTCTGTTATTAAACAACAAAAACAAACAAACAAACAAACAAACAAACAAACAAACAAACTGCTCTGATGGCTGTGGGATCAAAAATGTCAGTTTGAATGGGTTTCAATGGAGCATTTTTGGACCTGAACAGTCTGAATGTAACTATTTAGTTTCCACAGTGTATTTTAGACTTATTGTCTTATATCTTATATTTAGACTTATATCGTGAAGAAGAAAAGAGACTAAAAGGCACCAAAGTTATTTGCGTCACAATAAAACTCCCTCAGAGAGCATAAAAAATAATTTTTTGATCATTTCCTATTTTCTTGAAATTTGTGAGACATTTTTACCACAATTATGTCATCAGGGACGGTTGAAAATGTTGACCAATTTCAATGATAAATTCTACAGATTTTGGCTGTGAGAAATGTGGTTTATGTGATTTTTAATGAAAAATAGGCCAAATTACTCAAGAAAAAATAGGCAGGGTTTTTTAAGAAAACATCTTTTCCAAAACTGAAAATAATTTTTAAAAATGTTTTAAAAATTGGATCTGCTCTGTGATAAATGACGGATCAGAACACTTTCATATCTGAACTGAACCTGTAAGTCTCATAAACTCATGTTTATCACAGATTATTTTTGGCGACTTTCAAAAATCCCAGAAGGTTTTTGACGAGGGAACCACGGAGGAAACTATGGAGGGAACCACGGAGGGAACCACGGAGGGAACCACGGAGGGAACCAGAGCGATGCTAACTTCCTGGTTGGCTTACAAAAATACGTCATCCTTCACCACTCTATGCGGAGAAAGAAAAGAGCGCTGATTGGCTGAGAGACCGGCACCATCCGGAGCCCCGCCCTCTCACAGTGACGAATCTTTGAGGAAAAACAGTTAAAAACAAACACCACAGAAGAAGAAGAAGAAAAGAGGAAACGGGAGTAAACAAACAGAAACCACAACAGAAGAAGAAGAACGGGAGCCTGGCGGCGCAGCGGAGAACCGGAGCGGCAGCCCGGGGCGCCGTGTGACTGCAGGCCGGCCTGTGAGCGTCTGTCAGCGGGAAGCGGCATGAGGCAGCCCGGGGCGTCGTGGCCGCTGTGACCGGGATGACGGAGGCTGCGGCCGGGGCGCCGCGGCGGGGCGGCCGGTCCGCGGAGACCTGGAAGAGACACATCATCGGTCAGCTGAAGCACCGGGACCGGAGCCAGCACGCCAAGTTCCAGGACCTGATCCGCCTCTGTACGAGCCGCAAGTACCGATGAACCGCTAAAAACAGCTCACAGTGAAGCCGAAGTCTGCACCAAACTCCATTTAAAAACCTGCCAATTTAACGCTCAGCGACCTCACAGCTGAGCTCAGCGGTTCACAAAAACTGACTTTTTAAACGGAGTTTGGTCCATTTGGAAATACGTCTTCGTTCATATCTTATAAAAGACCAAAAAACGACAAAACAGAATTTAACCAAACTCCATCAATAATTTAACCTCAAACCAGAGACTGAGTCCAACAAAAAGCTGAAACTTTTTAAACGGAGTTTGGTGCATTTGGAAACCTGTCCTGTTTCATATCTGCTAAAAGACAAAAAAAAAACCAAAAAAAACCAAACAAAACAGACATGATTTAACCAAACTTATAAATTAACTTTAAACTAATTTAACATCAGTCCAGAGAATGAGTTAGACAAAAGCTGAAATGTTTGGTTTGTTTGACAGAAAAACGTCCTGTTTCAAACGTAATAAAAGACAACCAACAAATAAAACAACAAAATCTGCTGTAACGCAGGATCATCTTTTACAGAATTAATCCAAACTTTGTTTAAAAATCTGTTAATTTAACAGCTAATCAGCCTCAAAGCTGAGACTGAGCTCAACACAGAAATCTGTCTGTCATTTCTGCTAAAAGACAAAAACCCCAAAACAAATCTCTGCAGTCTGGGTTTTCTTTTTCATTATTTTAAACTAAACTCCTTAAAAAATTAAATAACAGATGCTTTTTAAATGGAGTTTGGACCACTGAAATATGTGCTATTTCATAAAAGAAAAAAACCCCAAAAACAATCAAACTCCCATAAAGTGGGATTATATTCAACAGAATTCAACCAGACTCCATTTAAACATCTGTTTATCCTAAAAACGTCCTAAAGTCCTAGAAATAGTCCAAAATCTCAAAAATGACCCAAAGTCATTTGTCACATTTGTGGACAATTAAGTTTTTGTAAATTCATAAATGCGTAAATGTCATGAAATCCTAAAAAAGAAAAACAATGAAAAGAAAAGTTCAAAATTCGTAGCAACGTGTGTGGGGCCCCTGCCCTCCTGTCAGGTAATAATCTCAAAAAGTTCGGACAGGAGACGGAGATATTTTGGAGTCTGGTGTGAGCTGAGCCGCATGTTGTTTCCACAGAGACTTTAATTTATCAGCGAGGTGAACCTGACTGATCCGCTCGCTTCCTTTATTTTGTCGGGACAGGAAACAGTCATAAAACCACACGTTGTTCCACTTCCTCTGCTCAGTGACTCATCGCCCGTCTGACGCCGCGTCATCGCCTGCATGTCAGCGAGCGCGACGCTGGAACAGATCGCTCCATCGCCGCAGAATCACATCTGACAATATTCTCTAACAAAAGTTAAAAATCCCCAATAACAACATTTTCATATTTTTAGTTAAAGTGCAGGTGGATCGTAAAGAAGTCAGATTTATGAAGGAGATAAAACCCACTTTTTTGTTTTTCTGTGTTATTTTATTTATGGTCAAACAAACTCTGGGATGCACTGTAGCTCAGCTGGTAGAGCAGGCAGCCTGTGTACAAAGGCTGTGTCTTTGTACACAGGTCCTGAGATCCCGAGGATTATTTAAGTCCCGACACTCTGGGTGCAGTTACCTGTAATGGGTGCTGTTATCTGTGTCGGGTGCAGTTACTCGTTACGGGTGCAGTTACTTGTAAGGGGTGTAGTTACCCGTGACAAGTGCAGTTTTCTGTGACGGGTGCGGTTACCTGTGATGGGTGCTGTTATCTGTGTCGGGTGCGGTTACCTGTGATGGGTGCAGTTACCCGCGATGGGTGCAGTTACCTGTGATGGGGGCAGTTACCCGTGATGGGTGCAGTTACCCGTGATGGGTGCAGTTACCCGTGATGGGTGCTGTTATCTGTGTCGGGTGCAGTTACCTGTGATGGGTGCTGTTAATTGTGTCAGGTGCAATTACCTGCGGTGGGTGCAGTTACCCTTGACTCTGTTCTGTGTGTTTTCAGACACGCAGCTGTTGGAGAAAACCAGTCTGACCAAAGGAATGCTGAGCTGCTCCCTCAGGTAACTCTCCTTTTGTCACACCTGAACTGTGTGTGTGTGTGTGTGTGTGTGTGTGTGTGTGTGTGTGTGTGTGTTTCTCAGGGTGTGTTTGTTTTGTTCACCCAGATGTCCCTCCGGTGGCAGCGGCTCCCTCTCATCTTTGCTTCACCAGAACAACCAGCTGAAGAAAACCACTGGAGAGGTAAGACACACTTGCTGGGGGACATTAGGGGACACTCTGCTGCTGGGGGACATTAGGGAACACTTTCCTGCCGGGCGACATTAGGGGACACTCTCCAGCTGGGGGACATTTGGGGACAGCTGCCCTCTGAATTCTTCCTCTGTGGTGTTTTTTTGCAGCTGGCCTATCAGGTGTTGGAGCTGCAGCAGCAGATTAAAATCAAAGAGGTCGTTCTGGACGAGCAGCATGCCAGGTGAGTCACACACCTGAGGCCGCCAGATCGCAGCTGATTGGTTCTCGCTCAGCAGGTGAAAGTACAAACTGTTCTTTCAGTGGAGTCGAGACAACCCGTCAGTAATGTTTGGAACATTTGTAAATCATCCTTTTTTGGATGTTTTTCCTCAGAATATTCCAAACTTTTTCCAAGTATTTCCCCTATTTTTTCAGTCCTATTCCAAATACTTCACATTTCTGTCTGTCATTTTTCCTCTTTTTTTCCCAACAAAATTTTGCTGCCTCTCTTTCAAAACACTCCCAAATATTCTAACATTTTTCTATAAATATTCTGACCTTTTTATTCCCTGATATTCTTTTTTTCTCTGTTTAATATATACATTTCTATTTATTTTGCATGTATGTATTTTCTCTATGTAAAATAGTCCCTTACTTTTTTAAAATACTGACCTTTTTTCTGAGAATATTCAATTTTTTCCAAATATTCCAAATTTTATTCTTCACACTTCCAGTTTCTTCGTCAAATACTCATGACTGCTTTTCTGAAAATATTCAGATTTTTTCCTTTAAAATATTCTGACTTTTTCCCCAAATTTATTTCAACTCTTCGCAACATCCAACAAAAAGATTTTTTATGAGAAATTTCTAGCCTATTTTTACAGTATTATTTTTATACCTGTATTTTAGTCACATTTTGCAGCCTCTGTCAGAATATTCCCAAATAATGTAGCATTTTTTCTTTAAATATTCTATATTCTACTTTCTCTCATTCCCACCTTTATCCTCACAATATTTGTGTTCAGTATCCAACATCTTTCTTGAATTACTGTGGCCTTTGAACATTTTCTGACCTTTTTTCTCAGCAAAACAACCTAAAAAAAACCCTCCATTCTTTCCTCTCTCTTCTTTTCTGTCCAAATATTGTGACGATGCTCTCAAGATATTTGAAATCTAAAAAAAAAGGTTTTATTAAATATTTTGATTATGTTTTAGAAAAAAGTTTTTAAATTGTTTTTAGGTGTTTTAATCCTGTAATATTTTAAGTATTTATGAATTTCAGCTTTTTTTCTGGGTAATTCTTCAAAATATATCATCGCTTTGTTTTTTTTTAAATTACTCCTTAAACCTTTTTTGTCAGAAAATTTCAACCGTTCCTCTTTAAACCTTTTTTATGTTTCTGTCAAAATAGTCACAACTGTTAATTTAAAAAAAAAAAAAAAACT
>NC_142181.1:524718-614718 GCF_026936395.1 Plectropomus leopardus | reverse complement strand
ACTCAGTACACACTCAGTACACACTCAGTACACACTCAGCACACACTCAGTACACACTCAGTACACACTCAGTGCACACTCAGTGCACACTCAGTACACACTCAGTACACACTCACCACACACTCAGTACACACTGAACACACACTCAGTACACACTCACCACACACTCAGTACACACTCAGTACACACTCACCACACACTCAGTACACACTCAATACACACTCAGTACACACTGAGCACACACTCAGTACACACTCAGTACACACTGAGCACACACTCAGTACACACTCAGTACACACTGAGCACACACTCAGTACACACTCAGTACACACTGAGCACACACTCAGTACACACTCAGTACACACTGAGCACACACTGAGCACACACTCAGTACACACTCAGTACACACTCAGTACACACTCAGCACACACTCAGTACACACTCAGTACACACTCAGTACACACTCAGTACACACTCAGTACACACTCAGTACACACTCAGTACACACTCACCACACACTCAGTACACACTGAACACACACTCAGTACACACTCACCACACACTCAGTACACACTCAGTACACACTCACCACACACTCAGTACACACTCAGTACACACTCAGTACACACTGAGCACACACTCAGTACACACTCAGTACACACTGAGCACACACTCAGTACACACTCAGTACACACTGAGCACACACTCAGTACACACTCAGTACACACTGAGCACACACTCAGTACACACTCAGTACACACTGAGCACACACTCAGTACACACTCAGTACACACTCAGCACACACTGAGCACACACTCAGTACACACTCAGTACACTCAGTACACACTCAGCACACACTCAGTACACACTCAGTACACACTCAGCACACACTCAGTGCACACTCAGTGCACACTCAGTACACACTCAGTACACACTCACCACACACTCAGTACACACTGAACACACACTCAGTACACACTCACCACACACTCAGTACACACTCAGTACACACTCACCACACACTCAGTACACACTCAGTACACACTCAGTACACACTCAGCACACACTCAGTACACACTCAGTACACACTCAGCACACACTCAGTACACACTCAGTACACACTGAGCACACACTCAGTACACACTCAGTACACACTCAGCACACACTCAGTACACACTCAGTACACACTCAACACACACTGAGCACACACTCAGTACACACTCAGTACACACTCAGTACACACTCAGCACACACTCAGTACACACACTCAGTACACACTCAGTACACACTCAGTGCACACTCAGTGCACACTCAGTACACACTCAGTACACACTCACCACACACTCAGTACACACTGAACACACACTCAGTACACACTCAGCACACACTCAGTACACACTCAGTACACACTGAGCACACACTCAGTACACACTCAGTACACACTCAGTACACACTGAGCACACACTCAGTACACACTCAGTACACACTGAGCACACACTCAGTACACACTCAGTACACACTCAGCACACACTCAGTACACACTCAGTACACACTCAGTACACACTCAGTACACACTCAGTGCACACTCAGTACACACTCAGTACACACTCACCACACACTCAGTACACACTGAACACACACTCAGTACACACTCACCACACACTCAGTACACACTCAGTACACACTCACCACACACTCACCACACACTCAGTACACACTGAGCACACACTCAGTACACACTCAGCACACACTCACCACACACTCAGTACACACTGAGTACAAACTCAGCACACACTCAGTACACACACAGTACACACTCACCACACACTCAGTACACACTCAATACACACTCAGTACACACTGAGCACACACTCAGTACACACTCAGCACACACTCAGTACACACTCAGTACACACTCAGTACACACTCAGTACACACTTAGTACACACTCACCACACACTCAGTACACACTCAGTACACACTCACCACACACTCAGCACACACTCAGTACACACTGAACACACACTGAGCACACACTCAGTACACACTCAGTACACACTCAGTACACAGTCAGTACACACTCAGTACACACTCAGTACACACAGAGTACACACTCACCACACACTCAATACACACTAACCACACACTCAGCACACACTCAGTACACACTGAACACACACTGAGCACACACTCAGCACACACTCCGTACACACTCAGTACACACTCAGCACACACTCAGTACACACTCAGCACACACTCAGTACACACTCAGTACACACTCAGTACACACTCAGTACACACTCAGCACACACTCAGTACACACTGAACACACACTCAGTACACACTCAGCACACACTCAGTACACACTCAGCACACACTCAGTACACACTCAGTACACACTCAGTACACACTCACCACACACTCAGTACACACTTACCACACACTCAGCACACACTCAGTACACACTGAACACACACTGAGCACACACTCAGTACACACTCAGCACACACTCAGTACACACTCAGCACACACTCAGTACACACTCAGTACACACTCAGTACACACTCAGTACACACATAGTACACACTCAGTACACACTCAGTGCACACTCAGTACACACTCAGTACACACTCACCACACACTCAGTACACACTGAACACACACTCAGTACACACTCACCACACACTCAGTACACACTCAGTACACACTCACCACACACTCAGTACACACTTAGTACACACTCAGCACACACTCAGTACACACACAGCACACACCCCGTACACACTCAGTACACACTCACCACACACTCAGTACACACTTAGTACACACTCACCACACACTCAGTACACACTCAGTACACACTCAGTACACACTCAGTACACACTCAGCACACACTCAGTACACACTGAGCACACACTCAGTACACACTCAGCACACACTCAGTACACACTCAGTACACACTCACCACACACTCAGTACACACTCAGTACACACTCACCACACACTCAGTACACACTCAGTACACACTCACCACACACTCAGCACACACTCACTACACACTGAACACACACTGAGCACACCTCAGTACCCACTCAGTACACACTCAGAACACAGTCAGTACACACTCAGTACACACTCAGTACACACTCAGTACACACTCACCACACACTCAGTACACACTTAGTACACACTCACCACACACTCCGTACCCACTCAGTACACACTGAACACACACTCAGCACACACTCAGTACACACTCAGTACACACTCAGTACACACTCAGTACACACTCACCACACACTCAGTACACACTCAGTACACACTCACCACACACTCAGTACACACTTAGTACACACTCACCACACACTCAGTACACACTCAGCACACACTCACCACACCCTCAGTACACACTCAGTACACACTGAACACACACTGAGCACACACTCAGTACACACTCAGTACACACTCAGTACACAGTCAGTACACACTCAGTACACACTCAGTACACACTCAGTACACACTCACCACACACTCAGTACACACTTAGTACACACTCACCACACACTCAGTACACACTCAGTACACACTCACCACACACTCAGCACACACTCAGTACACACTCAGTACACACTCAGTACACAGTCAGTACACACTCAGTACACACTCAGTACACACTCAGTACACACTCACCACACACTCAGTACACACTCAGTACACACTCACCACACACTCAGTACACACTCAGTACACACTCACCACACACTCAGTACACACTCAGTACACACTGAACACACACTGAGCACACACTCAGTACACACTCAGTACACACTCAGTACACAGTCAGTACACACTCAGTACACACTCAGTACACACTCAGTACACACTCACCACACACTCAGTACACACTTAGTACACACTCACCACACACTCAGTACACACTCAGTACACACTCACCACACACTCAGCACACACTCAGTACACACTGAACACACACTGAGCACACACTCAGTACACACTCAGTACACACTCAGTACACACTCAGTACACACTCAGTACACACTCAGTACACACTCAGTACACACTCTGCTCACTGAAGGTAAAACAGGACGTTTAGTCTAATTCTCATTATTACATCCAGTACCTCATATTGCTCCCTTAATGTTATTTTTTCTCAGAATATTTCCAGATATTCAAACATTTTTCTTTTTGTTTTATGACTTTTATTAATATTACTGTTTAAATTCTATTTCCTCCACTTATTCCCAAATCTACTGACCTTCTCAGATAGTCTTCCATAAAAGGTGGAATATTGTGAGGATGAAAGCTGAAATACTTGGAGAAAAAGTCAGGATTATCCCAAGATTAACAATAAAAATAAGTAATGATAATTAATAAAGAAAAAAATAATAAACAGTTTCCCATGTTAGAATAAAAAATGTCAGAGTCAAAATATTTTGAGAAAAAAAAGGCAGAATATTTTGTGTTAAAGGTCAGAATATTGTGAATAACTTGATATATTTTGAGAAAGAAATTAATATTTAAGATAAAAATCAGAATATCAAAATATTAATAATGGATAAAAATAGATTTAGATAAATACATTTTTTAAAAAAAAAATCAAGAAATTGTGTTCCTCATGACAGACTTTTGTGAGAAAAGTCAGGATCAGAAGTTATTGAGAAAAAAAAAGTAAATATTTGTAGAAAAGAAAAGTCTGATTAAGCCAAAGAAAAAAATAATAAATTTGTACTTTATAGTTTACAATAAAGAACACTCAGATTAAGTTTTTTAATTTGTATTTTTGTTTATACATTAATAGAAAGTGGAGAAATTTTTGCTTTCTGTCATAATGAAGCTCTGTCTCCCCCCTGTGGACACACACACACACATACTGTGTGAGTGTGAGTGTGAGTGTGTGTGTGTGTGTGTGTGTGTGTGTCTGACAAAGAGCCCCTCTGTCTGCGTCTCATTACCCATCATGCCTCTGTCTCTCTGTTGACCTTCAGTCAGTTTTAAAGCCACAGCAGCGGGTGAAAGTTTCACATTTTGCACCAAAACTGTCGGGTGTGTTGCTGTGTGAATCCGCGACTGTGTTCAGGTGGAATAAAGTTTTACACAACAGTTAAATACAAGCGGCCGCTGAATCTCAGCGCTCATTAAATACGAACAAACAATAAAAAACGTGAAAAAAGAAGTGAAAATCTAAGACACAAAATAAAGCAGGAGTTAAAATACAACATATATACAATATAAAACACTGGCATATTTATTTGTAGTAGATGTAGAATGACTGAACTGTGATGCAGTGTTGTTTATGTAGCTATACTGAGAAATGAAAAATATATTTTTTTGTTTATTGTTTTATATTATTTGTTCTGAAAATAAGCAGACTTTTTTTTCTCAAAATATTCTAAATTGTTTTAATAAAAAAAGTACACACACACACACACACACACATATATATATATGTATACACACACACATAATATTGAGATATTGTGGCTTTTTAATGAAAATATTCCAACATTTTTCAACTTAGGTTTTAAGCAAATATATATATATATATATACAGTCATGGAAAAAATTATTAGACCACCCTTGTTTTCTTCAATTTCTTGTTAATTTTAATGCCTGGCTCAACTAAAGGTACATTTGTTTGGACAATTATAATGATAACAACAAAAATAGCTCATGAGAGTTTAATTTAAGAACGAAGAACTATTCATTTTCCATGGTTTTCTTGATAATAACCAAAATTACTTAAATTCTTACATCAATAGCTATGGCATTGCACCGCCAAAAACACTACTTTTAAGCATTCCATGTTTTCTTTTCTGTTTGCTTTAAACACATGATACACACAAGAGTTAATACTTGATTGCATAACCATTGTTTTGGATGACTGCAGCCATGCGTCTTGGCATGCTCTCCACCAGCTTCTGACATTGTTCTGCTGTCACAGCAGCCCATTCCTGTTGGACAAATTCAAACAAATTTTCTTTGTTTTTGGGCTTGTGGTTCTCCATTTTGATTTTGATGATTTTCCACAGGTTTTCAATTGGATTAAGATCTGGTGATTGAGCAGGCCAAGGCATGGTGCGAATGTTGTGGTTCTCCATCCAGGCTTTAACTGACCTTGCCGTGTGGCAAGGGGCATTGTCTTGTTGGAAAGTCCAGTCATTCGAGGCAGGAAAGAGTTTTCCAGCTGATGGAAGAAGACTGTTTTCAAGGGTAGTCCTGTACATGACCTGGTTCATTCAGCCTTCACACAATTGCATTTGCCCTGTTCCACTCAGACTGAAACAACCCCAGATCATGACTGATCCACCCCATGTTTTACTGTAGGGGCAAGACAGTCTGGGTTGTAAGCTTCTCCAGGCTTCCTCCTAACCAGTAAGTTGGCTGGAGTGGGCATCAATTCAAAATTGGATTCATCACTGAAGAGGACCTTAGCCCAATCATCAACAGTCCAATCCTTGTGGTCTCGAGCAAAGAGTAACCGGGCCTTCCTCTGCCTTTCATTGATGAAGGGCTTCTTGCGTGCTCTGTGTGACTTCAAACCAGCTTCAACAAGTCGGTTTCGAACTGTCCTTGCCGAACAAGTCACATTTCTCGACAGTGCCCACTCATTTTAAGGTCCCTGGAGGTCTGACGATTCCTGACACAGGAGCGGATGAGTGCAGGTCATCTCGTGGGGTAGAAAGACGTTTCCTGCCACGGCCAGGTAGCAATTTGGTAGTGCCATGTTCAGCTTGTTTTTTTTTGTTGTAATGAACGGCTGTCTTGGAGATCTTCAGTTTTTTCGCTACCTGTCTCTCCAATTTGCCAATTTCCAGCAGTGCCAAGATGGCTGCCTTTGTGGCTTCACATAATTCTTTTGTTTTAGGCATTATGTGAGAGCTGACAACTTCTGAGTTGTGCTACGGCTTGAATGTAAGCAGGAAACCACTCTAGGCCTTTGCATGTGCAGTGCTGCTTGTGACATGAAATGGCCTCTTATATACCCTGGGAATCAATTAAGCTTAAGAATGTCAAATAGGACATAAAGTATTATGTGACCAGCTGCATTTTTTGTTGTGTTCATTGTATTATACGTTTAGTGGTACCAGATATTAGAATGAACAAGAAATTGAAGAAAACAAGGGTGGTCTAATAATTTTTTCCATGACTGTATATATTCAGACTTTAAAAAAAAAAAAAAGTGGACTTGTCCTCAAGTCCAGTGCTGTCTGTCCTCTGCTGTCTCCTTCAGGACGCCCATGAGCAGGGCATTAACGCTGTGCGGTTCAGCTCCAGCTCTGACCTCCTGCTGGCCACCGGAGGAACCGACCGGGTCATCAAGCTGTGGGAGGTCCGAGCAGGTACGTGCCTCGCACTTGTTACATCATCATCATCTTCTTGTTTTCATGTCGGTGACCTCACTGATGATGTTACCAGGCTCGCTGACTCACAGGGCGACTCTGGACGGCAGCACGGAGGGCATCACCTGCGTCGAGTTTGACCCCACGGTGAGTACACGAGTCACCTGGCCGAGTTAAACTGTGCTGTGTCACGCTCTCACACCTGTGCGCTCGTCGGCAGGGCTCCAGGATTCTCGCCGCCTCCTATGACAAGTCTGCCATGTTGTGGCGGCTCGACGACTCCAGTCCCAAGGTAACCGCCACGAGCTCATCATCACTGTTTACATTTTAACAGTTAACACATTCACAGTTAACATTTTAACAATTTGTACTTTAACAGCTTACATGTTAACATTTAACAAGTTAACAGTTAACACATTAAGAGTCTCCACTTTCACAGTTAAAGTGTTAACATTTACCACATTCACTGTTAACATATTCACAGTTAACACTTTGTACTTTAACAGTTTACATGTTAACATTTAACAAGTTACCAGTTAACAAATTCACAGTTGACACTTTAACAGTTTACACCTCAGCAGATTACCTGTTAACCAGTTTACACTTTCACAGTCTCTACTTTATCTAACATTTATCACGTTCACAGTTAACAATTGAGAATTATCACGTTAACAACTAACACATTCACAGCTTATAATTTAACAGCTAACACTTCAACAGTTAACACATTTAACATTAACACTAAACAAGTTAGAATATACAATAGAATATATAGAATAGTATATATCTTTATTGTCCACCAGGGTGGAAGTTTGGAAATTTCAGCCCACCAAACACAGAAGACAGATGTCTTACTCTTTACACCTGTCAGACCACACCTGTATTTGCTTGGTGACTGGTTTCACCCTTTTTACCAGAGCTTTATATTTGGGCAAGAGATGGATTTCACTGTGGTCCGGTTCCTGAGGTGAGGTCTGCATGTCGTTTTATACGCGTCAGGGATATTTCCATAACAGCGATCAGTAGTTCGGTTTAGGGGAGTGGGGCAGTCCCCATATTGCTGGAGAGTAGGCAGGTGTTTACCATTACACATGTTCACATTTTACATGTTAACAGCCCCTCCTGCTAGTGAAGCTAAGAGCTGTCTCACCTGTCCCTCTGTTTTACCTGTCCCACTGTCTCTCCTGTCCCTCTGTCTCTGCTGTCCCTCTGTCTCTGCTGTCCCTCTGTCTCTGCTGTCACTCTGTCTTTCCTGTCCCTCTGTCTCTCCTGTCCCTCTGTCTCACCTGTCCCTCTGTCTGACTCTAACAATTCTGAAAATATTTTTTTTTCTCAAAATATTCAGACTACCTTTTCTTAAAAATTTTCCAAAATGTTTTGTGAAACTTTTATCCCAAAAATATTCCAATCTTTAATCTTTAGATTTTCTGACTTGTTTTCAGAAAATGTTCCTGCTTTTTCTCTGAAAATTTTCCCATTTTTTTGCCAAAATATTGAGACTTTCCATCTCAGAGACCCTGTATTTTGAGATTCCCGTCTCTGTCTCAGTTGACTCTAACGGGTCACAGCAGGAAGGTGACGGCGGCGAGGTTCAGCGGTTGTCTCCATCAGGTGGTGACGGGCAGCGCAGACAGAACCATCCGACAGTGGGACCTGCACAGAGCCGCATGTGAGTCTCGTCAATAACTCGTCAATAACTGATCAACAGCTGATCAGGCGCTGACTGAGGTGGGCGTGTCTCTGCAGGTGTGCAGGTGGTCGACGTGGCGTCGTACTGCAGCGACCTCGTCTGCTCTGAGAACTGCATCATCAGCGGGCACTACGACTCCAAGATCAGAGTCTGGGACACCAGGTAACACACCTTCACGCGTTCACACCTTCACTTTAGCCTGGTACAGACTAGAAGATTTGGACACTGGACGATTCGGCCAGATCGTCAGACCTCACGCTCGCCGTTTGTAGTTAAGATGTCACGGTGGCTATCCCACAGAATCTCAGAGATCTCACAGAATCTCGCGTGATCAAACGTGACTTCAGAACAACTATGGAGGGGGATCGCCGTCGTCAGCTGGCTGCGTTTGCGTGCGTCTTGTTTTGCAGCGAAAAACCAAACCATAGAAAAAGTTTTGGATCAAGTCATGGCTGAGAAGACGGAGCGAGCGTGGATCATACGTTTTGCAGCGTGAGTTGTTTTTCAGCTGTACTTGTACACCATATCTGTTTGGTGACGCTTCCCGGTGTCCTCGCTCTCATTGGCTGTTTCTGCTCGGCATTCCGTCAGAAACGACAGTCGGAAATTTCAAACATGTTTGATATTTATGATGCGAGATGGAAGAGGCTCCGACAGTCGGTAACATTAAGATTATTTAGATAACTTCTCACACTTAACAATTATTTTGGCAGATAATCGGTTCCGACCAGCCCTGAGTTGGGAATGCCCCCCCGACCGTTGTAAGGGGCGAATCGGGCCGAAATCAGCCCGATTATCTTCTAGTGTGTACCAGCCAACAGCACGGCACTACCACACTCTTACACTCTTCACTTATTAACCACCTCATTTATTCACCACTTCACTCACTCCAACAACAGACTTATTTATCACTTCAGCTATTCAGCACTTCACTTATCCGCACACCTCACTAATTCACCACTTTACTTTAGACTTTTTTTACTCTTCACACAGAAACAGAAACAGCAGAAACAGATTCAGTAGAAACAGATTCAGTAGAAACAGATTCAGTAGAAACAGATTCAGCAGAAACAGATTCAGTAGAAACATACAGTAGAAACAGATTCAGTAGAAACAGATTCAGTAGAAACATACAGTAGAAACAATAGAAATAGAAACAGTAGAGTCAGTAGAGTCTGGTCTCTGGCCATCGGCTGTGATTTTAACCCTCTCATCACACCTCTCATTCATCTGTGGACTCCCTGTCTCCCTCTGTTACCTAGCAACAGCTCAGCCTTCAGAGCCCCCCCTCAAATCAGCTGATGATTGACAGCTCTGTCCTCCAATCACACACCAGCATCAGACCATTACATCATTCACTGAGCTCTGATTGGTCCAGTTTTGATCTTTTTGTTTTATTTTTCTATTGTTTATTTATTATATGGTATTAATATTCATTTATTGTATTTGTTTTAGTTTTCTTTCTCACACAGTTTTTACACTGAGGATTTGTCCAGCTTTAAATAAAACTAAAACAATAATTTAAAAAAACAACATAAAATCACTAATATTTCAGAGTTTCCATCCTGACCAGCCGACACTGAGTACAAAAAAGAAATGAATAACATCAAATATTTGTTAATAAAACCGGATTTTAAAAAACAACATAAAACTACATAAAACACAAATCGAAATCAATAGTTTTTTGTCTTTTAGTTTTTTTTTGTAGCGTATGTCACCACTTCACCTCCTGACCGCCTCACTTATTAACCACTTCACCACCATTCAGCTTCACGCCGTCACGGTTTTACTCTTTCGCCACTTCATATTTACGGCTGTAACCATGGTAACTGTGCTGCGTGTCAGGACGGCGTGCTGCGTTCAGGAGCTTCCTGCTCAGGGGAAAGTCACCTCGCTGAACATCAGCTCCGATCACCGTCATCTGCTCAGCTGTTGCCGTGACGACTGCCTGCAGCTGGTCGACCTGAGGAGGTGGAGCAACGACCGCGTGTGCTTCAGGTGAAGACGAACATCTGATCTCTCCACGCTTTGATCTGTTTTTGTTTTGTTTGTTTTTCTGTGTTTCTGTGTGTTTGTGTGTTTTCTGTGTTTTTTGTGTTGTCTGTGTGTTTGTGTGTTTTCTCTGTGTTTTTTGTGTTTTCTGTGTTTTTTGTGTTGTCTGTGTGTTTGTGTGTTTTCTCTGTGTTTTTTGTGTTTTCTGTGTTTTTTGTGTTGTCTGTGTGTTTGTGTGTTTTCTCTGTGTTTTTTGTGTTTTATGTGTTTTTTGTGTTGTCTGTGTGTGTTTCTGTGTTTTCTGTGTTTTTGTGTGTTTTTTGTGTGTTTTCTCTGTGTTTTTTGTGTTTTCTGTGTTTTTTGTGTTGCCTGTGTGTGTGTTCTGTGTGTTTTTTGTGTGTTTTCTCTGTGTTTTTTGTGTGTTTTCTCTGTTTTTTGTGTGTTTTCTGTGTTTTTTAGTGTTGTCTGTGTGTGTTTCTGTGTTTGTGTGTTTTCTGTGTGTTTTTTGTGTTTTTTGTGTGTTTTCTCTGTGTTTTTTGTGTGTTTTCTGTGGTTTTTTTGTGTTGTCTGTGTGTGTTTCTGTGTTTTTGTGTGTTTTCTCTGTGTTTTTTGTGTTTTCTGTGTTTTTTGTGTTGTCTGTGTGTTTCTGTGTGTTTTTTGTGTGTTTTCTCTGTTTTTTGTGTTTTCTGTGTTTTTTGTGTTGTCTGTGTGTGTTTCTGTGTGCTTGTGTGTTTTCTCAGTTTTTTTTTAATGTTTTCTGTGTGTTTCTGTGTGTTTTCTGTGTTTTTTAATGTTTTCTGTGTTTTTTTGTGTGTTTTCTGTGTTTTTTGTGTTGTCTGTGTGTGTTTCTGTGTGCTTGTGTGTTTTCTCAGTTTTTAATGTTTTCTGTGTTTTTTGTGTGTTTTCTGTTTTTTGTGTGTTACCTGTGTGTTTGTGTGTTTTCTCTGTGTTTTTTGTGTTTTTTAATGTTTTCTTTGTGTTTTCTGCGTGTTTCAGAGCGGAGGGATTTAAATGTGGCAGCGACAGCACCAAAGCTGTGATCAGGTGAGTTCACTCTGTTCACCTGCTCATCACTCAACAGGTGAGGACTCAGCTCATCACTCAGACTGATGATGGATGATGGATGATGGATGGATGATGGATGATGGATGATGGATGGATGGATGATTTGAACATGTAAAACAAACAGACAGAAAAAGGAAAAATTAAACTAAATGGCAATAATAGAACTGGATGATGAATTATTCTTCTTATTTTTGTATAATTGAGACATATTTGTCGAAGTTTTTCCTTTTTCAGAGAGATATTTTTCGTGTGAGACTGGAGCGATGGAGTTAGTGAATGTTTGCTCTGTTCATTCCAAATGAACAAAAAAAGCCAATAAACATAATTCGAGAGAAAAAACGTTTTCGCCCAGGAGAAAACCACAGCGACAGATCACGTGACCATGAGAGGAGTAAGCAGAGCGGTGTTATTTATTACGGCTGGAGGCGCACCTTTCCTTCAGCGCATCATTTATTAATCATCAGCTTTATTGTATTGGACGATTATCTGCTAAAGTCGCCGAGCGTCTGATCCAAACATTCCTCCAGAGACCAAACCGCGGAGATGGAAACAGAGAGATGGATGAGCTGCTGCGTACTTCATACTCTGCAGTTTCCATGACGACAGCAGCAGCAGGATGCTTTGTGTCTCTCCGACAGAAACACTAAATATATCAGCGTGTTTGTCCGCGGTCAGGGTTCCCCGCTGGGTTCTCCCTGAGGTTCCACGCAGTTAGACTGTGAAACGTTCACACGACACAAAAACGTCTCCGGTTTCAGTCACAACTGTTGGTTTGCGGCGCTTTTGTTGCAAAGGTTTGAAAGCGAAATCAGAGCTCACGTTCTGCTCGAGAAGAGGAAGGAAAACAAGAAAACTCTGAAAACAAAAGCTGTACTGTTAACCCTTTAGTGACCGTTTGTCTCATTTTAGTCTCTTTTCTTCTTCCTGTTGTGATAATTGTGTGTGTGTTGATGCATGTATCCCACAGCCATCAAAGCAGAAAAACAGGACTTGTATTATTTCTGGGTGTCATTCTGGGCTTTTGACTCTGAATTTGTCATTTTGACTATTTTCCACCTGATGAGGTCATTTTGACCATATTTGGCACATGTTTTATCTCTTTAGTCCAGATGGTTGCTTCCTGGCAGCCGGATCAGCTGATGGTGCCGTTTACATTTGGAACGTCTCCACTGGCAACCTGGAGACCCGCCTACCTGACAAACACAGGTAACCGACCTGAGATACTGATCAGCTGATCAATATGCTAATCAGTCAGACAAAAACAGAACAGTTAAGAAATATTTTATTAAATTTTCTTAATATTTGCAAAGTTTAATGCAAAGATGAGAGACCCCAGGATGCTTCCTTGAGGAACTCCACACTGAAGAGAGAAAGATAGATTTACTAAATGTTTTCATGCATTTATCAGTGACAAGATCAACTTCAGAGCAACTTTTGTTTGACTGAATAACTGAATGTTAGAGTGTTCGGGGCTAAATTCCCTGTTTCCCACCATCAAAATCGAGCTTGTTTATCAAAAAAGGGCCAGCGGAGGATCCCCCACACACATCGACAGAGGTCCTAGCTAACACCATTATGTCCTGAACTCCTAGAAATGTCCTAAAATCCGAGCAACTTCCCAAACTCTGGAAATTTCTGATCAAGTTCTAGAAAGGTCCTTGAATAAAAAAAAAAAAAATCTTTAAATTCGAGAAATCTCCTTGAATCCCAGAAATGTTCTAAAATCCTAGAAATATCTTTAAAGTCCTAAAATTTAGAGAAACCTGTATGGGGCTGCTGTGACTGGCCCCTGGTTTCCTGTCATTTTAGAAACGCAGCCCCTAAACGAAGTAAGTATCCCTGATTAAGTTTAATAGAAAAAACCAGCGGCCCCAGGATGCTCCCCTGAGGGACTCCACCTGTGGACGTAAATGTTGTACTGTTCCTTTAAAACACAAACACTCTCCTCTGTGTTTAGCTCGTCCATCAGCGCCGTGTCCTGGTCTCTGTCCGGTGAATACGTCGTCAGCGTGGACAAGAGCCGGCGGGCCGTCCTCTGGAGTGACATCTGAAACGGCCCGTCTGCGGAGAGGTCACGTTGTCATAGCAACCCCCCACACAGCACGCTTCACCTCAGAGACTGCACTGATCTGAGCGTGTCCGAGGGAACATTTGGGCTCCGGATTTTGTTTTTCAGCTGTTTTTTGGTTTGGGGGTTTTTTGGGGACAAAAGGGAAACTTCCTGCTCGGGGCCTTTTTTTAAATCTTCTAACTCGACTGGGAGCATTAACACACATTAACGGGAGGAAGCGTTTGACCTCAACATGAAGCTTTTACAGCCGTACAAAGGGAAACAGCCAACGACCTCATGGCGCAATGCATTCTGGGTAGTAGCATCCACACTTAAGCTTCTTCTTCTTCAAAAAAAAAACACGACCGGATCGGAGCAAAGTTCCCAACGAGAGAGGCTGAACGAGGAAACAGAGGAGCTATTAATAATGATAATAATCATGATGCTAACTTTATTTAAAGCACCTTTAAAAACAGAATTTACAAACAAGCAGGAGCAAAAAGCTTTCTGTCAGAGGGACGAAACAAAAACGCCGAACTGAGGCCGCAAAGAAATTAACCCTCTGAAACCTGGATTGACATCATTTTTCTCGTGCTGCTTTCAGACGACAATTTAGTAAGAAACTTTGCACTAATTGCACACAATTAGTAGATTTACAAAATTATTCTTAAAACACGAGAGAAAATGTCTCAGGAAAAAAATGGAGTTATTGTATTTGTGAAGCATTTTTTCTAAGTCAGTGCTTTGTTTATGTGGTTTTATTTTTTATTTTTTCATTTATTAATGTTCAGGTAATTTTCTTTTCATTTTCAGTCATTTCTTGCTAATTTTGGGGTCATTCCTGTCTTCTGTTTTTGTGAGAAATCAAGCCGCTTTGCTCGGGTTTCAAAGGTGTGTTTTTTTCTTTGTTTTTAAATCTCACGCTATTATTTCATCCCTCTGCTGCCACAGATGGAAAAAATGACACAACTGTTCTTTTAAACAGCTTTTTTCTCTTTGTAAACCTGCCGGATGGCTCAGCTGACCAGTCATAGTAAAAAAGCTTTGTTTGTTTTCCCGTTTTTATCCGAGAAAACTATCGGCGAAAACCGTGTTAGCCGGAGGTACGACCACCTTTCGCCACGACGATGGGGAGTTTTGCACTTTGCTGTTTGTATCTGACTCTTGTGTGATCTGATCCGAGGGGTTTCCGTGTTTTTCCTCATCATTTGGAACTGATTTTTCGTTTCTTGCTGTCAGGCTGCAGCCAGTATTTATTTCAAAAGAAACACTTTTCCCATTTAGCTTCATACTCACGGTGCATGGGTCTACTTTTTTGCGGTGCACGTCGCTGATGCGTCCCCGTTTGAAGGCCATGCGCCTCGGTGTGAATGTGCCGTGTTGCTGTCCTGTTGTCTCGCACTTTGTGGAAGTTTTTGTAGCAGCAGGCTCTGGGGATGTGCCCTGCTTTCCCACGAGCGCGACATTGTTCTTGTTTAAACACACATTCAGATGTGTTACGTTGTCCTTTACGACGGCGGCGCTCTCTGGAAGCGTCCTTGAACGCACCATTTTCACGCGTGCCTTCGTTTATCTCTGTGCACGTCGATGTCGCGCTGGGATTTTGCAGATCTTTGTCGCTGCAGTGGCGACTGACAGCGCTTTAAGGAGCCGTCTTTAAACCCGGTCGTCGTTAACGCCACAGACGATCGTCCTCTCCGCTCCTGCTGTAACGTGTCACCGTAGTTACACCGTAGTTACACCGTAGTTACACCGTAGTTACACCGTAGTCAACACTCTGCCCTCAAACACCCGCTCCACAAAACACCCAAACTGTCCCTTTAACCCTTTGAAACCCAGAGCCACATCACTTTTTGCTGCTTTCAGACACCTTTTACAAATATTTAACCCTTTGAACGCTGAGCTAAGTTACTTGGATTTCTGGAGGAAGAAATGGTCCACAAATTGCAAGAAATAAATAGATTTAAAATCTTTTTCTTTTTTTAAACTAAGGGAAAACTGTGTCATGAAAAAAGAGAAAAGTCTCGGGAAAAACTATCTTTATAATCATCACTATTACATATTTACAGTAATATTAAAGAATATAATAATGATAATATTAAAACATAATTATATATGTTTTTGAAGTCAGGGAAAACTGTATAGAGAAAAAAGGGAAAAACTATGTTTACAATTATTGCATATTTAAAATAATATTACAGAATATTATAATATAATTATTATATTAATATAAGAATATTATAATATAATTATAGTTTTACACTTTTTCCTCTGGTAGTTTTTTTCTTTTTTTACAAAATAATTTTCTTGTACTTTTAACTAACTTTTGCAAATTTTGGGGTCATCTTTTCTTTTCACCTTCCCATTTTAAAAACAGAAAAGAAAAAGAGATTCTGCCAGTTTGCTGCGGTTTCAAAGGGTTAATGAGGCGAGGGAGAAATGTGAGATAAAGTGAAGTGCTGGTGTCTGAGGAGAGACTGCTGGATGACGGGAGAGTCAGCAGTTTGTCTCGGAGCAGCTGACATTAAATATTAACCGTGTGTATCGGCGGTGGATGAAAAGTGTCTCTGATATCTGATGTTCACACTCTGCTGCTGTAACTCATGAACCAACTCCGACTTTATTCTAATAAACGTCTCTCTGACCTTCGTCCTGCCCTCTCCTCGCTCCTCTTCAAAACATTTATTCAATTATTTTTTTTATTTTTGTTGAGCTCGTCATCGAGTTTTAAAAATACGACGTGACGGCGATGACGACGAAGCTTCGGGCGCTTTCACACTTTAGAGGCGTTAGCGAGGAAACAGCTGCGACTGAAACACTGATCGATAATTTCTGCTCTCTTAGAAATAAAGATACAGCCGTACAGGGTTGTTTTATTCAGTAAGAGCCAGGATCGTACTCTTAGGACGCAATTTTTAGAGACTTTTTAGCTCGGGTATTTCGGAGGACGTCCGCTCACGGATGTATGATAGGAAGTCTGGATACAGCGCCGGAGGGCGGGGCCTCGTTCATTCCCGTGAGAGCTGCTCTTTGGTGCAAGAAGCAGAGAAAACTCTTTTCCGGGTTTAGAAAAGTGTGAAATACCAGATTTACTGGCCCAAAGAGCACGCCTTCTTAGAGAGATTAACGGCGGCCGAACGCTGCCGAGTTTGTAACTTTCGCCGACAGAGCGACCGACATCCAGATTAGCGCCTTGGCTAGCTTGAAAAACGGTCTAAAATATTTAATCTTGTGGCTCTTTTAGACTTTCCAAATGATATCAAACTGAATGGATTAAATCTAAATGCTGATAGAAGTGGTTTTGGGGGCTTCAATGCTCACAAAAAATTATTCACTGATTTACAGACGTCTCTTTTCGACGTGAGTCAACGGTGGAAAGTCGTTCTGGGCCAGCGTCAACTCTAACGCTGTAATTCCACTTTTGGTCGATGCAGCAAAAAAAGCAGATTTAATAAAAGCTGCCAGAAGCTAAAACAAAAAAGGAGGAAAATTCGAACGAATGGAGCGACAGTGAAGTCACCGACCGCCGGCTGGCGTACGGTCCGTCACTTCAGCATCACGCTTGTGGCCAAAATATAAATAAAGATTAACTTAATCAATATTTCTTTTACAATTCCAACATATTTTTTATTGTGGTTTCATATTTCGGTAAACTGGATATAGTATAAATAAAATTTTACCAACATCTTTTTTTCCTAAAAATCAAACGAGAGAGCGCTGCGTTCACGTGGACTTTGAGCTTCAGTCCTGCTCATTAACAAATCAAAATAAGACGTAAAATCAGGATCTGCCTCACCAGTTTCAGAAATATGGGGCTCGTACGGTCATGAAAAACCTGGAAAAGTCCTGGAATTTTGTTTCACAAATCTGTATCCTGATATAACACCTGATGTGTTCAAGGACCATCGGAACGATAACTTCTGGTTCTGGCTGTGATAAATGTTGTCATTTTTTCTTATTTTTAAGAAAAACGTGTCACGGTTTTGGAAAAAATGTTTTCTTTAAAAATCCTCAAAAATTTCTTAAGAAAAAAAATCACCATTTTTTAATGTTCTACGTTTTTTTAAGTAAAAAGAAATTACCAGATTTTTTCTTTAAAAGTTCTTTGAAGTCATCAAAAAAATCACCAAAGATGTTTAAAGAAAAAAAATGTTTAAAAAGAAAAAAGAAAACTTACTTTCGACTTTTGAAGGCATGTTTTGTATTACTATTGGCACTAAAAGAATTATGTCAATTTCTAAAGAAAAGAAATCTTTTAAACCGACCCTTTTAATTTAAAGAATTTACAAAAAAGTTTAAAAGTTGCTAAAAGATTTCAACAAAAACAATCACCAAAATGTTTAAAATAAAAGAAAATTGCCATTTTAATAGTATTTTTTCTTTAAAAATCTTTTTCCATCCATCCATTTTCTTCCGCTTATCCGGGGTCGGGTCGCGGGGGCAGCAGCCTAAGCAGGGAAACCCAGACTTCCCTCTCCCCGGCCACTTCGTCCAGCTCTTCCCGGGGGACCCCGAGGCGTTCCCAGGCCAGCTGTGAGACGTAGTCTCTCCAGCATGTCCTGGGTCTTCCCCGGGGCCTCCTACCATTGGGAGGTGCCCTGAACACCTCACCAGGGAGGCGTCCTGGAGGCATCCTAATTAGATGCCCGAGCCACCTCATCTGGCTCTTCTCAACACGGAGGAGCAGCGGCTCTACTCCGAGCTCCTCCCGGATGACCGAGCTTCTCACCTCCAGCCACCCTACGGAGGAAACTCATTTCGGCCGCTTGTACCCGTGATCTTGTTCTTTCGGTCACTACCCAAAGCTCGTGACCATAGGTGAGGGTAGGAACGAAGATCGACCGGTAAATCGAGAGCTTTGCCTTTCGGCTCAGCTCCCTCTTCACCATGACAGACCGGTGCAGAGTCCGCATTACTGCAGACGCCGCACCGATGCGCCTGTCGATCTCCCGCTCCATCCTTCCCTCACTCGTGAACAAGACCCCGAGGTACTTAGACTCCTCCACTTGGGGCAGGACTTCGTCCCCGATCCGGAGGGGGCACACCACCCTTTTCCGGCTGAGAACCATGGTCTCAGATTTGGAGGTGCTGATTCTCATCCCGGCCACTTCACACTCGGCTGCGGACCAATCCAGTGAGAGCTGAAGGTCGCGGCCCGATGAAGCCAACAGGACCACATCATCTGCAAAGAGCAGAGACCCAATCCTGAGGTCACCAAACCGGACCCCCTCAACGCCCTGGCTGCGCCTAGAAATTCTGTCCATAAAAGTTATGAACAGAATCGGTGACAAAGGGCAGCCCTGGCGGGGTCCAACCCTCACCGCAAATGAGTTCGACTTACTGCCGGCAATGCGGACCAAGCTCTGGCACCGGTCATACAGGGAACGGACAGCCCGTATCAGGGAGTCCGAAACCCCATATTCCCGGAGAACCCCCCACAGGACTCCCCGAGGGACATGGTCCAATGCCTTCTCCAAGTCCACAAAGCACATGTGGACTGGTTGGGCAAACTCCCACGCACCCTCAAGGATCCTGCCAAGGGTCCAGAGCTGGTCCACAGTTCCACGACCGGGTCGAAAACCGCATTGCTCCTCCTGAATCCGGGGTTCGACTATCCGTCGGACCCTCCTCTCTAGTACCCCCGAATAGACCTTACCAATCTTTTTTGTGCGAAATAAGAAATAAAAGTAAAAGTAAATAATCACTTTTAACTATTAAGGAATGTTTTCTTTTAAAATTTGCCAGTAAAATAAATACAAAAAATGGTAATAATAATATTAATAATTGTTATTATATTATTATATTTATATGCACTAATGATACATACAGTAAATATATATATATATAAATAAGTATATATACATAGATGATGATAAGGGAGTCATAATAATATCCATCCATCCATCCATTTTCTTCCGCTTATCCGGGGTCGGATCATATTATCATAATAATAATAATATTATAAATATTATAAATAAATAATATATAATAAATATTCAGCTGATTGTCCCTGAATAAAACATCTTTAATTATTCACTAAATTGGCACGTCTGAGACTCCGTACAGAAGCTGTGTGTGTCTCTCTGTGACGCAGTTTGACTTCTGCAAAACCAAAGTTCAGAGCCGACATCTGCTTTCAGTGTTTCTGTTATTGAAGGACAGAGGGACGGAGGGACGGAGGGACGGAGGGACGGAGGGAGGTCAGAGTCCAGCTGATGTTAATGTCAGCGACAAAAATAAAATCCGTCCTCCGGCTGTTTTTATGTTTTAACACATTTTACTGCTAATAAGGAGAGAGAGAGAGAGAGAGAGGGAAAGGAGAGAGAGGAGGTGAAGCAGAGGGAGGGAGGGAGGGAGGGGGGAGTTAAAGAGGAGGAGCAGAGCTGTGGATTCAGTGGTCTGTTTTCAGCTCAGATGGAGGTTTTTCCTCTCGCTGAGGAGAATCTGACGGCATGACGACTCCCTGAGAGAGAGAGAGACATCCTCCCCTCTGTTTCCACGGTGACGGCATCCCTCCTCCCTCCTCCTCCTCCTCCTCCTCCTCCTCCTCCTCCTCCTCCATCATCATCATCTCTCCGTCCGGCTGCTGTCGGCTCGTCGGTGTCGTCAGGATGGGAGATAAAGGAACCAGGTAAGATTTAATGCTGCTTCACGTCGTGCTGCTGTCAGAGGACCTTTAGACACACTGTGTGTGTGTGTGTGTGTGTGTGTGTGTGTGTGTGTGTGTGTGTGTGTGTGTGTGAGAGTGAGTGTGTGTGAGCGTGTGTGTGTGTGTGAGCATGTGTGTGTGTGAGGGTGAGTGTGTGTGAGCGTGTGTGTGTGTGAGCGTGAGTGTGTGTGAGCGTGTGTGTGTGTGTGAGAGTGAGTGTGTGAGTGTGTGTGTGTGTGTGTTGTTGTAACATTACATAACGCTCTGTCAGAAGCTCTGTGACGTCCGTGTGATGCTGCTCTCTTTTTAAAGGTTATTCTTTTTTATTCGCTCAGACGGAGACAGAGACATGTAATCGGTTACTCTCCAGGAGAGTAATCAGATTACTGATTGTCCATCAGCAAAAGTGACGAGCAGCTTTACTGTGACAGTCACATCTTTAAAGGCGTGTTGAATTTTTGTACTGAAGTTTAAAAATGGCGAGAAAAATGCAAGCTGGGTTCCCGTTGAGTTCAGCGTCCCTGAA
Source organism: Plectropomus leopardus (assembly GCF_026936395.1). NCBI lineage: Eukaryota > Metazoa > Chordata > Actinopteri > Perciformes > Serranidae > Plectropomus > Plectropomus leopardus. The sequence goes on along the minus strand of NC_142181.1, from coordinate 593,385 downwards.
CTGAGTTTACGGAAGCAGAAAGGTGCAAAAACTGTTGGGTTTTTTTTGGTTTGTTTGTTTCTGGTCTGTTTCCTAAAATTTAACCCTTTAAAATTTGAGCAAATTGGGTTGATTTATTTCAAAACCATTGGGAGAACGCAACAAGCAACTTAACAAAAAAAATTACTCAAAATCAGCATTATTTAAAAAACGTTTTAAAAAAAATTCACACATAAAAAAAGATTTTAACAAAACAGGAAATTGACTTGAAGAAAGTGCTAATATCCAACAAACATCCTGAAATCCCAGAAATGCATTAAAACACAAAAAATGTCCTGAAAACCCAGAAACATGTTTGGCGCCGCTGCGACTGGCCCCTGGCCTCCGGTCATTTTGCCAAAGTGGCCCCCAGTTAAAGCGGTTTGAGTGTCCCTGGATTATTGTTTTTTATCGCAATAAAAAAACATTTTGCGCAAACAGGCGACGCTGTCTCACTCTGCACGTGCACTTTTCACACGTCTCACCATTTTCATGCAGTCAGACGACGCGCCGGCCGTCAGCGACCCTCAGACGAACTGTTCAAATTTAGTGGCTAAAAAACAAAAAGAAGTTTGATTTCATCTCGGATTCATGAACATTTTTTAAATCCAGATTCTTTGTTATAAGTTCGTCACACTTTGTATCATCATCACATAATCTCTTTTTTTCCATACAGCGCGCGCCCATTACATCACGATCGTAGGACTCAGATGAACGTTGCTCATATTTAACTATAGAAACTCGCTGCATTTTTTTAACGTTCTGCTGAACGATGTTCTGCGAATTCTCCTCTGGTGATAACATCCCAGTAACCATGGCAACGGATAACCAAAACATCAGCCGGATTATTTCTGTCGCAGCCGCTCGATAAAGCCGATCTAATATTAATTTCTCCGTGTGAAGAAGACCTGGGTCTCTTCCTCCGTCCTCACACTCAGAGTCACGTTTCGGAGAATGTCGTGACTTTTTTCTTCTTCTTTGCGTTTAATGGTGGTTTGCGTCCATAAAGTTACCGGCTGTTTCACATCATATGAGCTATGAAAGCCAAAATAAGTTTCCATTGCAGTTCTGTGAAATCTGTCTTTTTTGAATCGCCTGTAATGAAGCTTCACGGAGCCTAAAAACGTTTTTGCGATAAACGGGAACTTTTTGTTTCCGTTCGGTGTGTTTTGTATTGTTAGTTTTTAGTTTTCGGATTTTGTTGACGCTGAACTGAAGAAAATCCTGTCAACATACGACAGCTTTTCTCAGGTGTTTCTACAGTTTTGTGTTTTTGCTGACACCGAGCTTTTTTGGGCCAAAAAGGTTTCTTGGTGCTTTCTTCCCATTTGTCATAAAAACTTACTGTTGAACTGGAACGCCATTGTTTCCTGTCGTCCGCCTGCGGAGCAGTGCATTCTGGTATTTGCAGTGAAAGGGTCCGGTTTCTCTGTTTTCTCTGTTTTCTTTACGTCAGTTTCAGTCGTGTTTCCGTCTTTCTGTTGCAGACACAGATGTGTGTCTAATCGAGCGCCGTCTTTTTGTCTGAAACGCGACTTTCGCTGACACTAAAATGTCTCAGCCTGTGGTGATGTCATCACCTGAAGCCAAACACAGCTCACAGCTTCCTGCACCACTCTGCTGTCTTCATCGTGTGTTTGAGGTGCATCATGGGAAGAGCAGGCGAGAGGCGGGGCCGTCGTCCTGCGCATCATCGTGGCCGCCATTCGCTCTCAGGAGATAATCACAGTCCAGCGGCTCGACGTGATAATTCATTTTATTTTCATTTGATTTATTTCAAACGTGAAAAAGAAAATAGAGAAATGATGATCGACACAAAAAACAGTAACGTTCACAGACGAGGAGAAACCAAACGGCCACACACTTCACACGAAGAAAATGTTTTCAATATTTTAATGAAAGCTGCTTCGTTCTTCATTTAAACCGACGCTCTGATTCACGAAACATACAAACACCCACAAACTCACGATCACACGTCTGCACATCGATGTTCACAGAACGAAGAGGACGATAAAGTAGGAAAACCTACGTATGAAGTAACCAAATAAAGAGAAAGTAACGCCTGTAAACACAACGCAGCGCCGCCAAACCGTCCGGCCCGACCGGCGGCTTCGACTCATCGTGACATGAAGGAAATCATTTTTTTGGCAGGATGTCAAAAAAAAGTTTCATCAGTCACGCGGGTCATTCAGCGAGCGGGGTCAGCCGGAGACCTCCAGCCCGGATATCTCAGTCTGCTCAGCGAGGTCGTTGTGCTCCTCTCATCTGTGTGTGTGTGTCTGTGTGTGTGTGTGTGTGTGTGTGTGTGTGTGTGTGTGTGTGTGTGTGTGTGTGTCTGTGTGTGTGTCTGTGTGTGTGTCTGTGTGTGTCTGTGTGTGTGTCTGTGTGTGTGTGTGTGTGTGTGTGTGTGTGTGTGTGTGTGTGTGTGTGTGTGTGTGTGTGTGTGTGTGTGTGTGTGTGTGTGTGTGTGTGTGTGTGTGTGTGTGTCTGTGTGTGTCTGTGTGTGTGTGTGTGTGTGTGTGTGTGTGTGTGTGTGTGTGTGTGTGTGTGTGTGTGTGTGTGTGTGTGTGTGTGTCTGTGTGCGTGTGTGTGTGTGTGTGTTTGCGTTTGCAGGCTGGATGATGCGAGTGTGTGTCGTCAGGAGAATCTTAATGAGCTGAGTGTGATCAGTCTGACATACAGAGCAGCTCACACTCACATCCTGACTCATAGCAAACCATGCGCGCACACACACACACACAAACTACACACACACACACACAAACCTCACACACATACTTACACACACACACACACAAACCTCACACACACGCACACACACACACACACACACACACACACACACACACACACACACACACACACACACACACACACACACACACAAACCTCACAAACAAACCACACACAGACACACACACTTTTCTGCCTCGTTTAATTTCTACAAAAAAATCGTCTCTTTGACAGAAAACGGACGCCGTAGATCTTTAGACGGAGTTCCTTCAGTCAAAAAAACCTGGAGAAGTCATGGATTTTGCTAAAAGCAATTTCCAGAGCTGGAACATTTTTGGAAAATTAAATATGATCTAAAAGTCTTGGAAAAGTCCTGGAATTTTGTTTCACAAACCTGTATAATAACACACGATGTGTTCAAGGACCATAGGGAATTTGAAAATCCAACAATAAGTTCTGCTTTTACAGTTTCTGTCTTATAAAAAGGATTCATTTTTGGTGATTCGTAAAGATGGCTAGTTTTCTTAAAAATCTCCCAAAAAGTTTTTTAAAAAAACCCCAAAAAAACCAAAATTTAAAATTAAAAATCCCCAAGATTTTTTCTTTGAATATCATTAAAAATTATTAAAGAAAATAACCAAAACAAAATCTTCCCTTAAAATTCAGTGGAAACAAAAGCAAACAAATTACAGCCATTTAAAGTTTTATCGTTAGTTGTTGTGCTGTGATGATGTCATGTTGTGATGATGTCATGTTGTGATGATGTCGTGTCGTTATGATGTCGTGTTGTGATGATGTCGTGTTGTGATGATGTCATGGCGTGTTGTGATGATGTCATGTTGTGATGATGTCATGTCGTGTTGTGATGATGTCATGTCGTGTTGTGATGATGTCATGGCGTGTTGTGATGATGGTGTGATGATGTCGTGTTGTGATGATGTCATGGCGTGTTGTGATGTCGTGTTGTGATGATGTCATGTTGTGATGATGTCATGTTGTGATGATGGCGTGTTGTTATGATGTCGTGTTGTTATGATGTCATGGCGTGTTGTTATGATGTCGTGTTGTTATGATGTCATGGCGTGTTGTGATGATGTCATGTCGTGTTGTGATGATGTGTTGTGATGGTATGATGTCGTGTTGTGATGATGGTGTGATGTGATGATGGTGTGATGTGATGATGTCGTGTTGTGATGATGGCGTGTTGTGATGATGTCGTGTTGTGATGATGTCGTGTTGTGATGATGGCGTGTTGTGATGATGTCGTGTTGTGATGATGGCGTGTTGTGATGATGGTGTGATGTGATGATGTCGTGTTGTGATGATGGCGTGTTGTGATGATGTCGTGTTGTGATGATGGCGTGTTGTGATGATGTCGTGTTGTGATGATGTCGTGTTGTGATGATGGCGTGTTGTGATGATGTCGTGTTGTGATGATGGCGTGTTGTGATGATGTCGTGTTGTGATGATGGCGTGTTGTGATGATGTCGTGTTGTGATGATGTCGTGTTGTGATGATGGCGTGTTGTGATGATGGCGTGTTGTGATGATGTCGTGTTGTGATGATGGCGTGTTGTGATGATGTCGTGTTGTGATGATGGCGTGTTGTGATGATGGCGTGTTGTGATGATGTCGTGTTGTGGTGATGTCATGGCGTGGCTCTGGGTGTCGGGAGAGTCCTCAGGCAGCGAGCTCCTCAGGTATTGATCGCTCTGTCAGTGTCCTGATCGATCAGAAGCTTCACAGCAGACACCTGATCCAGTGATAGCGGGAGACACGCTGGAGGAGCCGTCCGCTCCTTGATGCCGTTAATTGATTTCTCGTTAAGAACCTCGTTAAGAATCTCTGAAACCTGATTGGAAGCTGCGTGTTGATGTTGAAATACAAAGTGACAGGAAGTCAGTCTGTCTCATGTCGGTTTTAAATCGTATTTCTTGTTTTTCTGCGGTTTTTATCGGAGCGACTCTTTAGTCGCGTCCTTTTTCTTCTTCTTCTGCTCTTCTCCGTGCTGAACGCTCCGAGTGTCCAGCAGCGAAGCTTTCAGTTACTTGACTTTCATTTCTGACAAAACATCTGCAGGACAAGAACAAAGTTTTAGAACAACAACATGTTTACAATAAACATGATAAAAAAACAGGCAAAGAAAACTTTATCACTACAACAAAGTGCCAGGTACAAAACTAACTTTCAGCTGACTGAAAAAGAGACTCACATCCTGAAAAACTGGCTTCATGTCTTTCAAAGAAAACATTAGTGGAAAGTTTCTTACCGTGCTGTGCTCAAAGGGTTAAATATGAAAGAAAAGTGACGTCTGCAGGTTTGAAAGGGTTAATAGATTCATTGTTTTCCTCTATAAAAGCATCAGTGACGTCTGCAGAAACCCAAAGATTCACTTTACTGAGAAAAACGTGCAGATCAATAGATGTATTGATAGATGCATTGATAGATGTTTTGATAGATTCATCGATAGATGCATTGATAGATGCATTGATGCACTGATAGATGCATTGATAGATGTATTGATAGATGTATTGATAGATGTATTGATGCATTGATAGATGCATTGATAGATTCATTGATAGATTCATTGATAGATGCATTGATAGATGTATTGATGCACTGATAGATGCATTGATAGATGTATTGATAGATGTATTGATAGATGTATTGATGCATTGATAGATGCATTGATAGATTCATTGATAGATGCATTGATAGATGCAGTGATGCATTGATAGATGCATTGATAGATGTATTGATAGATGCATTGATGCACTGATAGATGCATTGATAGATTCATTGATAGATTCATTGATAGATGCATTGATAGATGCATTGATGCATTGATAGATGCATTGATAGATGTATTGATAGATGCATTGATGCACTGATAGATGCATTGATAGATGTATTGATAGATGTATTGATGCATTGATAGATGCATTGATAGATTCATTGATAGATGCATTGATAGATGCAGTGATGCATTGATAGATGCATTGATAGATGTATTGAATAATGTATTGATGCATTGATAGATTCATTGATAGATGCATTGATAGATGCATTGATGCACTGATAGATGCATTGATAGATGTATTGATAGATGTATTGATCGATGAACATCTGAGAGTGACTGAGTGTCACAGTGGCCGTGGTTTGGCGCTCACTCGGTCGATGATGTTGTGATGATGTGTGTGGGGGTGAAAAGCGGCTCTGTGTTGAACTCTAATTGGACTGATCTTGGAGACGATGGCGAGCAGGTAATCGCGTGCTGAGCGAGCTCCCGGGGGCCCCGGCAGTTTCTGGTAAAACGGCGTCCTGATGCTGCAGATTGATGAAGGTCCATTCAGGAGGAAGCTGAACACTAATGGAGCCACAGCGGCTAATTTATGACAACATTAAGGGTGGGTGGGGGCGCTGACAGGAAGCACTTCCTCCGCAGAGAAGCTGATCCCACAGTGTTCACGTCCCCGAGGACTGCTTCGTTTTTATATCCACCAACTGTGGATATAAAAAAAACCCAAACAAGTAACTTAATGTGAAAATTGGCAACATTTTGCAAAATCACAGTTTTGGAAGCAAAGACTTTTTTCAGCTTGAGGACATTTTGGGAAATATCAGGGAGAAGTTTTGGAAAGTTTAAATTAAAAAACAGTGAGGTGTTTTTCAGTGCAAATGTTTTAGGTCAAACACGAAAGAAAGGTCACGTTTGTTTGTAGGGATGTTTTGGAATTTGAGAATATTTGAAAAAATTACAAAATGTATTTTAAATTATGAACATTTATGGAAAATAAAAACCTTTCTCTGTTTTTTCCAAATCTGAGGACATGGGACATTTTTTGGAAATTGTGAAAAAGGTTTGGACAAATTTACAGTTGAAGCCATTTTGTAAAATGATCACAGTTGTGGAATATTTGGACATTTGTCAACCAAAATTGGACATTTAAAAAAAAAAAAAAACAAATTTAAAATGACATTACAAAACAAATTTTATTTATTTTTTTTAAAACTTTAAACTTTTTGGAAAGAATGGAACATTTTTATTTTTTCAAAGAATTTTTCTCAGACATTTTCAGAACATAATGGGAAAAACACGGAATTTAATTCAGAATTTAAAACATTTTTTTATTCTAACATCTCTAAAAAGTGATGCCTCTTAAGGCTTCCTGAAGCTGTCTGAGAAAAACAACAAATTATAAGTTAATAAGGGACCATTAGCAAACATTACTTTTTAATGATGAAACGGTAAAACACGGTAAATATGAATAAAAATGAAATTGAGATAAAAGCTCTGTTTTACTGACCTGCTTTTCTCTTTCTCTTTCTGTTTTCAGAGTTTTTAAGAAAGCCAGTCCCAACGGAAAGGTGAGTCCTCGTCCAACATGTCCTTGAACATCCACATAGACAAACAGCAGGGACACTCAACCTGCTTTAGCTGGGGGCCACTTTGACAAAATGACAGGAGGCCAGGGGCCACTCCAGCAGACCATGTATGCATGTGTTTCTAGGATTTTGGGAAATTTCTACAATTTTAGGACATTTCTTGGATTTTATGATTCTTGGATTTTAGGACGTTTGTCAGGATTTAAGTATGTTATTAAGGATTTTGGATATTTTGGGAAATTTCTTGGATTTTAAGACATTTTTTGTATTATAGGACATGTCTAGAATGTTGGGACATTTCTCAGATTTTAGGACATTTCTCAGGATTTAAGCATCTTTCGAGGACTTTAGAAAGTCTTTTCAGGATTTCAGGACTTTTCTTAGGATTTTATCTCTTGAATTTTAGGACATTTCTCAGACTTAAGGAAGTTTTTTGGGGGCAATTTTAGAATGTTTCTGGGATTTTAGGAAATTTCACAGATATTAGGACATATCTTGGACTTAAGGGAGATTTTTAAAATCTTTAGATTTTTAAGACACTTGATTGTGATTGGCTGTTTGGTGTGGACACTTGATTGTGATTGGCTGATGGAGCTGCTGTGTTTGTCCCTCAGCTCACCGTCTATCTGGGGAAGAGGGACTTTGTGGACCATGTGGACCTGGTGGAGCCTGTCGGTGAGATCAGTTTTTACTTTGTTGCTCATCAGACAGTCAGAAAATAGTTCCTGAGGTGTCCCTCTGCTATCTGTTTCATCTGTCAGATTGTGGTTTGGACGGTAGAAATCGTCCGTCCTCTCGCTGCCTGTTTGACTTTTTGACTTTTCTTCCCTCAGACGGCGTCGTCCTGATCGACCCAGAGTACCTGAAGGAGAGGAAAGGTGAGACATCTGAGCCTGCAGCCTGTTTATGGAGCCGCTGGTTCAATATTTCTACTTTATATACAGAAGACACTTCATTCTCAGACACTTATCAAATATTAAACTGCGTGTCTTTTATGCCAAATTTGAAGAATTGAAGTTGTTCTTGAAATACTGTATTCACAAGAGTGAGGCAGATGAGGTCACAGGGACCATGACCTTTGACCTTTGACCACCACGATCTAATGAGCTCATCCTTGAGTCCAAGTGGATATTTGTGCTAAATTTGAAGAACTTGCCTCATGACGTTATTGAGATATTCACGAGAACAACCTGAAAACATGATTCCTGCGATTCTCTCTCAAACTGTTTTTATTATTAATTAAAAATATTTATTATTTTATTTGAATTTTTTGTTTTTTTTATTTCTAATTTTACTTTATTTTATTATTTATCAAATTTTTTATTTGTATTTAATTTATCATTTTTTGTTTTATTTTTTTTAAATATTTAAATTACAGATGCTTCAACCGTATACCACTATATATTTCACTTTTGGCTTGATTCAAGTATATACTGATATATTGTATATGTTGATTTAAGTATATATTTTAAAGGCTGACTCCACTATTTTAAGTATATATTGAATCTTAAAATACTGGAGTCAGCCTTTAAAATACTCACCATGCGTACGTTTTTAATTGCAGAAAATTCCCTCCACACTGTTATAATTACAACAAGTTCACTGTAACTGTAAAATAACGTTTTAGGAACGTTGGATCTGGGATGGCTCTCTGCAGCCTGTCGGGGGCCACATTTGGCCGTAAGTTGAGGTTTCTGAATCTCACCTGCACATCTTTGTCCTCTTTTGATTTTGTATTTCGGTTGTAATTTTTGTGCAAATAAACCTAAAACTGCATCCGTTACGCCGACGACACCCACATCTATCTGCCTCCGTAATTACAACCAGTTCAAACGTTACTGTGAAGAAATCGTCGGGACGTTGAACCTCGGACGCCTTTCTGCAGGTGAACGAGCAGAGCTGCAGGAGGAAAGCGATCGAGCTCTGGTTCAGTCATTTCTCAAACGTGATGAAATAAACTAGACAATAAAAAGCATCCGCCAAACCTTTCAGAAAACATACAATCACCAACAAAATGTGTTTAAAAGAAAAGAAAGAAAGAAAAGAAAGTTACCAACATTTTCCTTCAAGTATAGCCCAAATATTTTTTTTAAAGTTGACAAAAAAATTTTAAGAAAATAAAATGGCCGTTTAAAGTTGGAAGTTCCTCCTTAGCGCTTAGTTAATATTTATTAATTCAGCTCTAATCCTCTTCTGAATTTATCATTTTTTGAATAACATTTATTCAAAAAAGCTGTTATAAAGTGACGAAAAAGAGCCGATGAGGAGTATCGATGGTCGTCTCAGAGCGTGTTTGGTCTTTAAAATTGCTCTTCTGTCTTTTTGTCCCCATCAGTGTTCGTGACTCTGACCTGTGCCTTCCGTTACGGCCGCGAGGACCTGGACGTTCTCGGGTTGACGTTTCGCAAAGACCTGTTTGTGGCGAACGTCCAGGCGTTTCCTCCACTGCCCGAAGAGAAGAAGAGTCTGACTCGTCTTCAGGAGCGCCTGATCAAAAAACTGGGAGAGCACGCTCACCCGTTCACCTTTGAGGTACGGAGACACGCCGAGCGTCCAAAACCATCCAATCACACGTCATCCTCCAGCAGCTGTAATGCTGCCCCGAATCCGTTCTGTCAGGTTCAGGTCCAGGCTAAGGTCCAGGTCCAGGTTCAGGTTCAGGTTTAGGTCCAGATCCAGGTCCAGGTCCAGGTTTAGGTTTACGTCCAGGTCCAGGTCCAGGTTCAGGTTCATGTCCAGATCCAGGTTCAGGTTCAGGTTCAGGTCCAGGTCCAGGTCCAGGTCCAGGTTCATGTCCAGGTCCATGTCCAGGTCCAGGTTCAGGTCCAGTTCAAGGTTCAGGTTCAGGTCCAGTTTCAGGTCAGGTCCAGGTCCAGGTTCATCAGTTTGGGGTTTGATTGAATAAATCTGAGCTGTTTCATCAGGACATCATCTTTGAAAAAGAAAGGACATTTTGGAAAAAGAAAGGACATTTTTAGAGTTCTGGCTATTTTGAAAAGTGGAGAAACTTACAGTGAAAATTTGGGACATTTTTGAAAATTACAAAATTTCTTCTAAATCAGGAAAATTAAAACATTTTCCAAAGTAAGAACATTTTTGGAACCTGGGGACAGATGAAAGTTGTGGACATTTTTGAAAAAAATGAGGACATTTTGTAAAACAGGGACATTTTTGAAAAGTAAGGACATTTTTGAAGCTGTTGAGACTTGAGAATATTGTTAAAAATCACAAAATTTCATTTTAATTATTAACATTTAGGGAAAATTCTGAGCATTTATGGAAAATTAAAATCCTCATTTCCCACAAATGTCCCAAACCTGAGGATATGGGACATTTTTGGAAAATAAGGGGATCAGGAAAGTTGTGGACTTGACTGATCAGATTGACAGAAACAAATATGTGATGTTTTTTTAGTTATAAAGTTTAATTATTGCAGAAGTGTTGTGACTCATAAATGAGACTGTGAACTTTCGACAGTCCCCAGTTGTGAATCTGAAGGAAGCAGCAGAAAGCTTTCAAACTTTCTTTTTTCTTTGTGTTTTCAGATTCCTCTGAACCTGCCGTGCTCCGTCACCCTGCAGCCGGGCCCCGAGGACACCGGGAAGGTCCGGCACGTCGCCGCTGCAGCTCCTCGCTACGGAGGAGGAGCAGGGCCAAGCGGGAGAGATGCTTCTGAGAAGAGGAAGATTTTATTTTTTCATCGTGCCTGTCGAGAAAAAAGTCAAAATGTTCAGAAAAAAAGGCGAAATTTCAAGAGTGAAGTTTAAATAAAATTTTGAGAATAAAGTTGGAATTAGATCATCTGAGACTTACAAACGCACGTGACGCAGAGTTGGAAAGATATCGACAGATTCGAACTTCATGAGTTAATGATGCCCAAACTTCGAATCTGTCAATATTTTTCCAACTTTTATTCTGACATTTCACCCTAAATCTCGACATTTCGACTTTATTCTCGACGTGTATGATGAAAAAACGAAAAACTTCCTTCTCCCGTCTGGCTCTAATCGTCTTCCGTACCTCCTAAATTCGCTCTTCTTACCTGAAAAACTGATGACCGAAATGATCGTTTCTTTTCTTTTTGCCGTCATGTCTTCAGGCCTGCGGGGTCGACTTTGAAGTGAAAGCTTTCTGCGCCGAAAACGTGGAAGAAAAAATCCACAAAAGGTAAAAGTGAGACAAGATGGAAGAAAGAGACGAATTATGGATGAAAGTGACAGAGACAGAGAGAGACAGACAGAGACAGAGAGAAATAGAGACAGACAAAGAGACAGAGACAGGCAGAGAGACAGAGAATAAAGTCCAATAATGAGAATCAGACTTAATCTAAACATGTCTCTGTAGGACAGGTGTCTCTGTGGGACGGGCGTCTGTGTGGGACGGGCCTTTAATTCCTGTTGCTCAGCAAAGATGGAAAATACAATAAAATTGTTTCTTTAACCCTTTGAGCCCTGGACCAACGGTCTTAATTTAACAGAAAAACACGGACAGAAGATAATATAAGCTACAAAAGACGAGATGAGACAAACGTTAGCAAGAAAAAAAATCAAGTGAGAAATGAGCTGTAAAAAATGCTTTAAATGATTTTGAATATATAATTGGACACTGGACATTTTTCCTTCACCTTTTTAAAAATAGTCTTTTACATCCACTAATCTCTGATTCTGTGTCTCTTGTTTACTCTTGTTTGTTTGTTTTGTTACTCTTGTTTATTGTTGTTATTATTGCTATTGTTGTTATTGTTCTTCTTGTTGTTATTGTTATTATTGTTATTGTTGTTGTTATTGTTCTTGTTGTTGTTATTGTTATTGTTGTTATTATTGTTATTGTTGTTGTTTTTATTGTTCTTGTTCTTGTTGTTGTTGTTATTGTTCTTGTTGTTGTTATTGTTATTGTTGTTGTTATTGTTGTTGTTGTTGTTGTTATTGTTATTGTTATTGTTGTTGTTATTGTTATTGTTGTTGTTGTTGTTATTGTTCTTGTTGTTGTTATTGTTATTGTTGTTGTTATTGTTGTTGTTGTTGTTGTTATTGTTATTGTTATTGTTGTTATTGTTATTGTTGTTGTTATTGTTATTGTTGTTGTTGTTGTTGTTATTGTTCTTGTTGTTGTTGTTATTGTTCTTGTTGCTGTTGTTATTGTTCTTGTTGTTGTTGTTATTGTTATTGTTATTGTTGTCGTTGCAGGAATTCGGTGCGTCTGGTGATCCGGAAGGTTCAGTACGCTCCGGAGAAACCGGGCCCTCAACCGACGGCAGAAACCACCAGACAGTTCCTGATGTCGGACAAACCTCTGCACCTGGAGGCCTCTCTGGACAAAGAGGTAACAATCACGCAACGATTTTAGGACGTTTCTACAATTTTTATGACATTTCCACGATTTAATGAAATTTCAAGGATTATTTGGATAAGACTTTCCTGGGAATTTATTGCATTTGATTTTATTTTAGGACATTTCTGTGATTTTAGGACATCAGTGTCTCAGCTGTGTCCTCTGTCGGGGGTGTGGGGGATCCTCCTCTGGCTCTATGTTGATGCTGTTTTATGTCTCTGACACCTTATGGACACTAAAAGGACAAAAACTATTCACAGAGACAATCACTTTATTTTTACTGTGAATTAGAAAATGGTTGGGGGCCACCAGGGGCCCTATCAGGGGCCAGGTTAAGAATCACTGCTGCTCTACACTAAAAGTATTCATGCAGTAAAAAAACCCACAGTTCAGTAAAGTTGGCAGGTGGGTTGCAGCTCCTAAAATGACCCTCACAGACTGCTGGTTCGGGGCTCGCTGTATCCGTGCAGCTCATTCGAGCCTCAGCACCACAGAGGGTTAATAACGGCAGAGTGTGAGAACTGCACGCGCACTGAGTGCTACTAGATCATATTAAAATGATTCAGGAATCAATACGAGACATCCGATACGATCATTAATCGTGTTTTCTGGTTTGCAGCGCGCTCACACGACTCTCCGGCTCCACGCCGTCAGGCTGCATCAGAGGAGGAGAGATTTTACAGAACAGAGTCAGTCAGAGCGCAAATAAAAAACGACAAAAAAATCATCGACAAGCTGCAGAAACACAATGACGGTCATCATGTCTCAATATCTGAAACCCGAGAAATGTCCTAAAATCCTACAAACATGTCCTAAAATCCTACAAATGTCCTAAAATCCTACAAACATGCCTCGGCCGTTGTGACTGGCCCCTGGCCCTGTGTCCCCAAAGCAAAGACAGTCGAGTGTCTCTGCTGTAGAGAAACCAAGACGACAAAGAACAAAGAAAATGAGGTTTGAGCTCTGTGATAAAGTGAAATTCATCAATGAGTTTCTCTCTCAGATTTATTACCACGGAGAGCCGATCAGCGTCAACGTCCACGTCACCAACAACACCAACAAGACGGTGAAGAAGATGAAGATCTCAGGTACGTGAGCGCGCCTGTCCTCCCGCTGTCCGATCATCGGTTGTCGATCGGTTTGTGTCACTGATCGATGGCTTTGTGTCTCCACAGTCCGACAGTACGCAGACATCTGCCTGTTCAACACGGCGCAGTACAAATGTCCCGTGGCCACCGAGGAGTCCGAGTCAGTTCATCCCCCTTTTCTTTGACTAAAGTTCAGCAGGCGGCTTTTCTTTGGGATCACCGGCTTTTGTCACGATAGACGTTCACATTTCCTTTTTTTTCTTCTTCATTTCTTCTTCTTTTTTAACCATCAATTTAAACTCCACGCACGAGGAAAATGACGTGAATTTGTACCTCGGTTTGAACAGTTTTACAGTAAATAACGTTGATTTCGGCGTTCATTATTTTTTTTCACGTTTTTCTGTCTGCAGTGATGTCGTCGCTCCCAGCTCGACTTTCTGCAAAGTTTTCACCCTCACGCCGTTTCTGGCCAACAACCGAGAGAAACGCGGCCTCGCTCTGGACGGAAAACTGAAGCACGAGGACACCAACCTGGCCTCCAGCACGCTGTGAGTCCAATCATTCAATCAATCAATCAATCAATCAATCAATCAAGCAATCAATCAAGCAATCAAAAACTCAAACACAAAGTGCTTCACACAAACAGCATGTGGACTTTGCAATGAAATAAAGCACTAAAATAAGAACACTCCTTAAAACCAGGAAATGAGGAAACGCTGCCATAAATTAGGATAGTGAGGATTTAAGGATAAAACTTACAGATAAAAAAGATAAAAACAATAAATACATAAGATATTCTAAATATTAGATAAAAGCTAAACGAAGTAATAAAAATAATACAATTATGCAGTATCAAGTAAAACAGACTAAAATGTATGGAAATATAGTCAGTAACTAAATGAATAAATAGGTAAAGTTTGATTATGTGCCAAATTAAAAAAGTAGGTGTTGGGTTTGCTTTGGAAACGGCTCTTAGGCCTGCAGGAAGGAGGAAACCCTCATTCGGAGACATTATGTTGTTTTTTTTTCACATTTAGCACAAATGTCCATTTGGACTGAACAATAAACTGATCAGATTTTGGTGGTCATAGGTCAAAAACAAAGGTCACTGTGATCCTGTGAATGTGATGTCTCAAGACCACCTTCAAGAAATGTCATGTCCCTGTCTGATTAAATTTCCTAAAGAAAATATCTTTGGAACATCTTTAGAATATTTTTTCAACTTTGGCACAACCATCCACTTGGACACAATGATGATCTGATAGGATTTTGGTGGTCAAAGGTCAACGTCACCGTGTCCTTGCATCTGTCTCATTCTCCTGAATGTGATATCTCAAGAACGACTTGAGGGAATTTCTTCAAATTTGGCACAAATGTTCACTTTGAGTCATGGATGATCTGGTTCATGTTGGTGGTCAAAGGTCACTGTAATCTAGTCTGCCTTGTTTTTGTGAACGCAGTATCTCACCTTACCACCTTGGGTAAATTACTTCAAATTTGGCACAAACGTCCTCTTGGACTCAGGAATGAACTGATCGGATTTTGGTGGTCAAAGGTTAAAGAAACTATGTTCCTGTCCCATGCATTTTCCTTAACATAATATTTTCAGAAATTATGAGAAGTTTGGCACAAATGTCCACTTGGAATCAACACTGAACTGATAGACCTCAGGAAGAGCAACTGAGGAGGGATCCCTCAACAGGATGGACAGATGTGTAATATATGTTGTGTTGACAGAACAGATCATTGTGAACGCGATATTTTAAGAACCCCTTTTTTTGTTTCTAAATTTGGCACAAACATTCACCTTAAGTCATGGATGATCTGGTTCGGGTTTGGTGGTGAAAGGTCACTGTGTTCTTGCATCCATCGCAGTCTTGTGAACGTGATATCTCAAGAAGGCCTTGATGAAATTTCTCTTGAGTTTGGCACAAATGTTCGGTTTAGATTAAAATGAATAGATTTAAGAGGTCAAAGGTCACAGTGACCTCACAAAACATGTTTTTGGCAATAACTCAATAATTCATGCACTAATTAAAACAAATTTTCACACAAACGTCTAAGAGGATAAAATGATGAAGTGATGACATTTCATACCTGTGGGACATTGGAGGAAGTTTCTGGCTGCTGATCGGTCGCACTGAATGTTTTCTGTCTTGATCAGGTTACGAGAAGGAGCCAATAAGGAGATTCTCGGCATCATCGTGTCGTACAAAGTCAAAGTGAAGCTGGTCGTGTCTCGAGGCGGGTCAGTGCACTTCGTGTTTTATTAATTATCGCATATTATCAGCCGAGACGAGCTTTAATGTTTCTGTTTGTTTGGACTTTCGGACTTTATATGTTGGTCTGTGACTTTGAACATTATGATTTAACCTGTACAAGTTCATGACTTTTTTTTTGAGTCCATTATTTTGTTTATGTCACCCTGCGACTTTGTACGTTACTTTGTGACTTTATAAGTTAGTCCATAGCTTTGTACTCGTCTACCTTGTGATTTTATACGGTAGTCCATGATTTTCTACGTTAACCTTTGACTTTCATAGTTACCTTGTGACTATAAGTTAGTCCATTATTGTCCACATTAGCCTGTGACTTTGTATGTTACTTTGTAACCACGTACGTTAGCTCATGATTTCATTCTTAACTCGTGATTTTATACGTTCCTTGGCAACTTTATGCGATAGTTCATCATTTTCATGTTAATTAGTTAATTAATACTTTGTGAGTAATACTTTACAGATTAGTTCATGATTTTAACATTAATTAGTGATTTTATGCATTTTTACATTTTATACTTCATAATTTTTTATGTTAATTAGAGATTTTGTATATTAGTTTGTGACTTACGTTAGTCTGTGATTTTCAATGTTAATTATTGATTTTGTACATTAGTTTGCAACTTTATACATTACGTCATTATTTTTTAATGTTAATTTGGGATTTTGTATGTCACTTTGTAACTTCATGTGTTAGTCCGTGATTTTCGGTTTGTTTTTCATCCCAGTGGACACAAAGTGTTGAAATGTAAAAATGAGGAAACGGTCTGGTGTTTCCTCAGTTCTCCTCTGCAGGGATTTTGGTTGTTTGGACGTGAGTCTGTGATGATCTTTAGCATAATAAATATCATGCAGGGTACGGCAGACAGTGTTTAAAGGATGAACAGAGGAGACTTGAAATCAAACCGCTGGCCTTTAACAGCTCTGTGGCGCCCTGACAGTTAACAAACATCAATAGAAATAAGTAGAAACGCTGTTCTGCTGCTCTGAAGCTGAAGCTGTTAAATGTTTATTGATTTCAGGCTCCTGGGAGATCTGGCGGCGAGGTAATCTTTCACGTTCTGTCACTGAGATCATCGATGAGCACACTGATACAAAGCACTCTGAGATTTACAAAGGTCACCTGAACGTCTCACAGACTCGCACAGATAAACGTCTTTAATAAAGCCGTCGTGTTTTTATGACCTGTTTTACATCGCGTGATTTTCTTTTCAGTGACGTCTCCGTTGAGCTGCCGTTCACGTTAATGCACCCGAAGCCCTTAGAAGAATCCATCTACAGAGACGGTGAGTCCTGTTTGCTCATTTCCCTGCAGGCTATCACAACAACGATGACAACGACGACAACGACGACAACAACAACAACAACAACGTTAACGACGACAACGATGACAACAACGACAACAACAACGACGTTAACGACGACAATGACAACGACAACAACAACGTTAACGACGACAACAACAACGTTAACGACGACAACAACAACAACGTTAACGACGACAACAACGACGACATCAACAGCGTTAACGACGACAACAACGACAACAACAACGTTAACGACGACAACGATGACAACAACGACGTTAATGACGACAATGACAACGTTAACAACGACAACAACAACAACGTTAACGACGACAACAACGACGACATCAACAGCGTTAACGACGACAACAACGACAACAACGTTAACGACGACACAGTAACGACGACAACAACGACGACAACGTTAACGACGACAATGACAACAACAACGTTAACGACGATGACAACAACAACAACGTTAACGACGACAATGACAACAACGACAACAACGACAACAATGACAACAATGACAACAACAACAACAACGACAACAACGACAACAACAACAACGTTAACGACAACAACAACAACGACGACAACGACAACGACGACAACAATGACAACAATGACAACAACAACAACAACAACAACGACAACAACAACGTTAACGACAACAACAACAACGACGACAACGACAACGATAATGAAAATACATTTTTGTAACGCACCTTTCAAAACAGTGTTACAAAATGTGTCAGGGAACTACAGGAAACTATTTATAAAAATGAGTTTTCGGTGCGATTTTAAAGACGTCAGTGAGGCTGCAGACAGATTTTAACAGTGAGACTCTTCCAGAGAGGAAGTGGGGACCTAAAGCATTTTTGGACATTCCTATGATTTTAGAAAGTTTCAAGGATATTCACAGAGTCCATCACTTTATTTTTATTGTCAGTTAGAAAATGGTTGGGGGCCACCGGGGCCCTGTCAGGAGTATCTTAACTTATCTCTGTTTACAGTCTTGCTGCAGCTGTGCGATCTGAAGGTTTGAGCGTGCTTTATTATTCAAGAGTAAATTACAGTAATTGATTCGAGAGAAAATAAAAGCATGAATATCTTTCTTCAATCCAGAGAAATACAGAAATGATCTGATGTTTGAATCCATTGGAGGCTGATTAAAGACAGGAAATATATCATTGAATATAGATATATAGAGGTGTCTAATATTTCAGATTTGACTTCAGTAAGTTGGAGAGGATTATTTGACATGCTGCACTTGATGTCCTTCAGACAGTTATTTAAAGGATTCAGTCTGTTTTATAAATGCATAGAGTCGAGGGTCGTCGCCATAACAATGAAGACTTTTTACGATTGAAAGTTGATCTGCCCAGAGTAGACATGTAAATATGGAACTGGAGAGGACCGAGGACAGAGCCTTGAGGTTCTCCGTAGTGCACTAATGGCAGCAGATGATGCTTAGTTACAGAGTGACCGTAAACTTCTGTCTCATAACCATCACATAATTTCACTTCAACTATTTATTTTAGTTTTTGTAGTTTTATTCATAGTAAAAACATTATTATGGCATGTTTCTTCAAACCCCGGACACGTAGTTATGTTTAGGCACAAAAAAAATCTGATTATAATACAGAAAAGATAGAAAAAGGTCAAAATCTTGGCATGTCTCGGTAGAAAAAAGGTCAGCAGGTCACCAAAAAAAATTAGGTGGATGAAAAGTTGCAGGAAGCACGGCAATGTCTCTGTAAAAAACAACTAATTTGTTGTCAATGTTACAAACAAACAACAACAAACCAACAACTTGGTTTCTAGGATTCTAGACCATTTCTACGATTTCAGGACATTTTGGGGATGTTAGGAAGTTTCTATGATTTAAAGCTATTTCTAGGATCTTAGGACATTTGTAGTGTTTTAGGACATTTCTCAAATTTAAGGACATTTCCCAGGTTTTAAGTCATTTCTAGGATTTCAGGATGTTTCTTGAATTTTAGGAATTTTCTTGGATTGTAGGATTTATATGATTTCAGAGCATTTCTAGGATATTAGGATGCTTCTGGGGCCCAAATGAGTTCCCGACCCCCCAAACAACCTAGTTTAATAGTAAATTGGTGTTGAACAGCGTTCTGCAGCTCGGCAGGTGTCTCAGCTCGCTGTGTCTTATCCGCCGTCCCCTCCAGCTCCTGATGACAGTCCACTCAGATACAGTACCAACATTTTCCTCCAGCCACAGGGCTGCATTATGGTCTACATCAATAAATCCTGATATGACTAAATGAGTTCAGTCTCTCTTATAAGATTATCACTAACATCATCGGACAGAGATGAAGGAAGCATTTTATATGCATCATTTGCTGAACATTCAGATTTGATGTTCCAGACATTAACCCTTTGAAAGCAGAGCAAAGTGGATTTATTTCTTTCAAAAACATAGGAGGAAGACTATGAGCAATGGAGGAGGAAATGAGCCAAAAATGATCAAGAAATTAATAAAAAGTACAAGAAAATTACCTGAAATTAAGGAAACAAACAAACAAAAATCACAATAAAAAAAGGAAATGAAATAAACAACAATATTTTTTTTAAATAAATTTACTTATTTCTTCATATTTCATATGTTTCACGTGGCTTGATTTCTTTTAGAAACACAGGAGCAAGGAAAACAACAAAAAGAAGAAAAGACCAAAAAAATTTTAGGTTACAAAAACCCCTGAAAATTAAGAAGAAAAAAACGTGCAAAAAACACAAAATAGAAAGAACCAAAACACAAAACAACTACAACAAGAAATAACCCGGCCAATTCATTATAATAATTACAGATATAGTTTTCCCCCTAGTTTTTTCTTTTTTCCCCTCAAAATGTTTCCTTCTTCTAAAAACATTTTTTATAAATCTACTAATGTCTACAATTCTACAATTTCATTTAGCAGACGCTTTTATCCAAAGCGACGTACAACACAAGCAAGAATTTAGACTTAAGGAAAAAACCCTTAGTAAGTGCAAAAAGTGCTTCAGGTGTGATTGGTCACAGGTATTGCCGTCTATTGGCAGAAGAAGTGCCGCATAGCCCCCCCCCCCCCTTTTTTTTTTTTTTAAACCAAAGTAATAACCAGTAGCGATCTCAGCATCTGAGATTCAGCAATCTCAGTATCACTACTTACGATGACAAACAACATACAACATCACACAACTTTGTCAGTGCTAGATAATCATTAGGTGCTGGGTTTTGGACCTTCTGACTTAATTTACCCCAAAGGGCAAAGAGGAGAAGATGTCTTGTCATTTCTCAGTAAGTTGCTCATTTGTGAAAAAAAATCAAACCAATTTGCTCAAGTTTCAAAGAAGGCACACAGAAAATGATGTTGCTCCAGGTTTCAAAGGGTTAACGTGCTGACGTGTTGTTGGCGTTTGGCCGGCGCCACGTGCACACATGTTGCAGAGCACATGGATCTTAAAAGCATTAAATGTCTCTGCAGGATTGATCAGTATCAGCTTCCTGTGTGCTGCTCAGTTTTCACAGAAACAAAGAGGAAAACCAAACGCAGCAGTGTCGTCGATGTAAGGCCAATTTATTTAAAATAAAATCTGAACCACGTTACTGGATTACGAACATGCATGCATGAGAGAAAAATAAAAAAAGCTGCAAAAGTCAAGAAACATAAACACTTAATTTTAAGTATAAAAGAAAAGAAACAAAAAAACGCAGCAGAATAATTCTCTCAGTAATTAAGAAGTCCGACCCTTTTTTTAATATTTAGTCAATAAACATAATAATAATATGAATATTCAGCCTCATGCCTTTGTGTTCACGCCTCCATCTAATCCAGCGATACTTTAAAATAATACAATAAAGGAAAGAGCTGCACAGTTTTGTCAACATATAATGATAAAGAAAATATATGAAGTCCAGAGATTATAATAACTTTTTGCTCATTGTCTTTTCACCTGTGTTTTTTGGGAGAAATTTTAAGTTTAAAGGGTTAAAAATGTGTGAAAGCAGCACAAGAAAAAGATTTGCTGAAATGTCGAGCTTGTTTGTGTGGGGACGTCTCGGTGATGGTTGTCTCTTTGACTCTTTGTCTCTGCAGCTCCGGATGAAGCTCCGATCGACACAAACCTCATCGAGTTTGACACAAAGTAAGCAGCCCTCTCTGTCTGTCCTCCTGTCTCTGTCCTCCTGTCTCTGTCCTCCTGTCTGTCCCTCCTCCTGATGTGATTGGCTGTCCGAGCTTTACGGCGCGGTCGATGCCTCTGACAGCAGAGAGCATTTTTCCTGCAGCATTAACTGTAATGGACTCGTGTCTCCGGAGTCTCAGCCTTAATGCGTCTTAATGGCTGCTGCAGGAAATGAGCCGTCCACCGGAGACTGTCCACTGGAGACTGTCCACTGGAAACTGTACACTGGAAACTGTCCACTGGGGACCGTCCTGCCATCAGCAGAGCCTCCGAGACAAGCAGCCCCCATTTAAAGCTCCTTATTTCACACTGACACAACCACAAAATACCACAGAACAAGAGCGTCGTCACCGTCAGGACATTATCAGACACCGTTTACATCCATTTAAATCAATAAATACACCAATAAAAATATGAATTAATGAATGTGAGTTATCAGACAAAATTAGGCTCAAATAAAGAAATAAATACATAAATAAACAAATAATTAAATAAATGTGGTCTTTTGAAATTAAAGTCCCTTGAGATAAATAAATGTGGAATAATTAAAATACATACCCCGAAAATAAAAACTTAAATCAAACTGCTCTGAAATAAAATTACTTTCAGTTAATTAAATAAACAAATCTTCTTTGAAAAACGACGTTTCTACATAATGTTGTGTGATGACTCTTCCTCTCTGCTACCATCTGAACCTGCACCTCACTGTAGGGGCACGGTGTGTTTGTTTTAGGGGCACGGTGTGTTTGTTTTTGGGGCACGGTGTGTTTGTTTTTGGGGCACGGTGTGTTTGTTTTAGGGGCACGGTGTGTTTGTTTTTGGGGCACGGTGTGTTTGTTTTAGGGGCACGGTGTGTTTGTTTTTGGGGCACGGTGTGTTTGTTTTTTGGGGCACAGTGTGTTTGTTTTAGGGGCACGGTGTGTTTGTTTTTTGGGGCACGGTGTGTTTGTTTTTTGGGGCACGGTGTGTTTGTTTTAGGGGCACGGGGTGTTTGTTTTTGGGGCACGGTGTGTTTGTTTTTTGGAGCACAGTGTGTTTGTTTTTTGGGGCACGGTGTGTTTGTTTTTTGGGGCACGGTGTGTTTGTTTTAGGGGCACGGTGTGTTTGTTTTTTGGAGCACAGTGTGTTTGTTTTTTGGGGCACGGTGTGTTTGTTTTTTGGGCACGGTGTGTTTGTTTTAGGGGCACGGTGTGTTTGTTTTTTGGGGCACAGTGTGTTTGTTTTTTGGGGCACGGTGTGTTTGTTTTTTGGGCACGGTGTGTTTGTTTTAGGGGCACGGTGTGTTTGTTTTTTGGGCACGGTGTGTTTGTTTTTTGGGCACGGTGTGTTTGTTTTAGGGGCACGGTGTGTTTGTTTTTTGGAGCACAGTGTGTTTGTTTTTTGGGGCACGGTGTGTTTGTTTTTTGGGCACGGTGTGTTTGTTTTAGGGGCACGGTGTGTTTGTTTTTTGGGGCACAGTGTGTTTGTTTTTTGGGCATGGTGTGTTTGTTTTTTGGGCACGGTGTGTTTGTTTTTTGGGGCACGGTGTGTTTCATAAGTTTTGTTTTGTTGTTAATTAACCTCCACGCTGTCTTCCTGCCCCCCCAGTGATGATGACATCATCTTTGAAGACTTCGCCCGCCAGCGGCTGATCGGAGCGAAGGACGACGAGGACGAAGAGCCGGTGGACTCGCCCAAACTGGACGACAGATAAAGGCCGCGGGCGTCACCGCCGCCACCGCCGCTGTTGTTGTTTCGCTGCTGTTTGTACTGTGGAGCCGACGGAGGTCACTTTAGGTCAAACCACAGTCTGGACACCGGTTCAGCACCTGGCGGTGCCGTGTTCGTGTTCTCGTTCATGTTCGTCCTCTCTGCTAGAATACCGCAGCCTAGACGTCAGTCGTGTTTTCAGACGGAGCAGCTCTCCACTCCTTCGCCGGCCGGCCGGAGACTTGGACCGGCGGCCGCGTCGTCGTAACGACGACTGGTAGCATGCCTCTAATGTCACTTAGTCCTACGTGTTTCCGTTAGGGAGCGAGCAGGATCCACGTTGTGTTGAGATTAGTTTCGATGTGTCGTATCAGAGGGTCTTCATAAACACTGCCAACAGTTCACCACGCGGCGGGGACGCCAGCTGACGGAGCTGCAGAACTCGAAACACAAGAAGAAGTCCTGACGGAGAGCGCCGCCAATCAGCGGAGAGGAACCGGCGGCCTCGTTTGCATGAATCACTACTTTCTATGATTTATTAATATCATGAATAATCAACCTTTGTAGAGGACGGCCCGAGTTTAAGGAGCACACACGTGTTTGCTTTCATGTTGATCGATTTCCAAAATCTCCATCAGTATTTAAAAACAAACAAACAAACAAACAAACAAACAAACAAACAAAAGAAAGAAAAGAGACGACAAAGTTGAACGCGTGCAGGAATCTGCCGTCAGACGTCCTCACATTTGATCTCTTATTCTAATTATGTTTTATTCAAACGAAGTTTAACATTCGACACATTCAGGATTGTTTGGAAAAACATGTTTAACCCTTCGAAACCTGGACTTAAAACTTGAGCAAATAGTTTTGATTTCTTTTAAAAACATGCTAATCAGGCGATGAGCAACTGAAGAAACGACCCAAAGTTAGAAATTAGAGGACTTTGAAAATTATTTAAAAAATAAACCTACGGAGAAAATGTCTCAAGAAAAGAGAAAAAGAAAAGAAGACTATATTAAAGTTAGCAGAATTACATATTTGAAATTATGTTCAGCACTTTTTTCTCGAGGGATTTCCTTGTTTTTGTTTTTGTTTTTTTTAAGCGTGGAGCTCGCCGGGATCCTGGCTCGTCCTCGGTGTCTGCGGAGCCTCGTGATGCAGAATCCACATTCTGATGCTGAGTTTTCTTCCAGTTCGTCTGCTGCTTGCTGCTAAAAACGCCTGACCCCGACCCGTTACTGCTGTGCAGCAGCTAGCATTTCTTTTTCGATTGCCCACCGCCTTCTCCTCATGTTTTCGAAAGAAATCAAGCCATTTTGCTCGGGTTTCCGTTTGCTCGGGTTTCAAAGAGTAAAACAATCATACGACTGAACAGGTGGAAAATCCTTAATCACATCACGTGCAGCACGACATCATGATAAATGAACTTTGACAAAACTGAAGGAGTGAATTTCTCTCTTTCACAGAAATATGTCAAAGGAACAAAACTGATTTTAAACTGATGGATGACGCCGAAAATGATCAGCTGATGTGATGTAAACAGGAAGTGGTACAGTGCATAAAACAAAGAAAAAAAAGAAAAACACCAGTATGGTCCTTTACTGAAAATATTATTCATCTGACGCATCAGGACACTCGATGAGATTCGACAGAAAAACTCAACTTTTATTACAAAACACATTTTTAATTTTCAAGTAAAACTGTGTAAACTGATGTACAGCTGTTATTAGTGCTCTGTGTGCGTGTGTGTGTGTGCGTGCGTGTGTGTGTGTGTGTGTGCGTGTTTGTGTGTGTGCGTGTTTGTGTGTGCGTGCGTGTGTGTGTTTGTGTGTGTGCTGCGTGTTTGTTTGTGTGTGTGTGTGTGTGTGCATGTGTGTTTGTTTGTGTGTGTGTGTGTGTGTATGTGTGTGTGTGTGTGTTTGTTTGTGTGCGTGTGTGTGTGTGTGTGTGTGTGTATGTGTGTGTGTGTGTGTTTGTGTGTGTGCGTGTGTGTGTGTGTGTGTGTGTGTGTGTGTGTGAACCATGACATCACAGGATAAAGATCAAAAGACACCCAAACCCTGTTTATTATCTCTAATGTCATTTGGATTGGCTTTTATTTTGACAGGGCCTGGAGGAAACCTGTATATTCCGGTGCGTCTTTAATAAAAGGACGTTTGTGGCAGCCTGTGCGTGTGTGTGTGTGTGTCGGCGTTGTGGTGTTTCTGACGCGAATGGGACGACACTGAAACAGCTGGAGGTCCGAACGATCAGGAGCTCAGGCGCTGGATTTTAAGGTAACGATTCGTCAGCCGATGCTGGATTTAAACTGATTTACCATAAATCAATATTTAACAGAATCGTAATCTGAGGCGTTTGGGACGTTTCAGTGCTCTCTGGTGGACAAACCATGTGATAAATTTCCAACATTTCTCTGACTGGTCTCTAACGTGGGTCTTTAGATTTCAGGTCTGACCTTTGTTTCTGTAGTTTCATTCAGTGACGGTCGGCACGTTAGCGTCCGATTTATCAGCGTGCGTATGAATGAGTGTATGAAGTTATGAATTTATGTATTCAGTCCTATTCAAAACTCGACCTGACCCCGCGCGGTGAGAGTAGGTAGAACAACATAGGAAATTTAAAAATAGGTAAAAATTTAAGAAAAGCTGTTCCTATGATGATAGAAGTACATCGTATATATTTATACAAAATATGAATATATGAATCCTGGAGTTCAAACTTAGAATGTACGATAGTAGAAATATACACAAAAAGTACTTAAAAGAGCAGAAATGTTTTGACTAAATCTGTTTAAATTTAGTTATTATTCATATTATTATTTAGTTATCATTTTCTTTCATGGAAAAAGACAAAAAGTTCTCGGACAGAGAAGTCTCTGCGGGACAATCAAAGTCCCGTTTGTCCTTTTCCAGCAGGAGAGACTTTGACCCTCATTACTTTCTCCACTCTGAGCTTAAAGATCCGAAAAAAGCCGTTTCGAATGTCTTTAGTCCGGACTCCGTAGATGATGGGGTTGACCGTGGCGGGGAACAGGATGTACATGAGTCCCATGAAGGTGTTGGCGTCCGTCGGTATGGCGATGTTCAGGTTGTGCGAGAGGAACGTGACGCTGCCCACCAGGTAGAAACACATCATGACAATCAGGTGCGTGCCGCAGGTGTGAAACGCCTTCCAGCGGTCCTCGCCGGCCGCCGCCGCTCGCAAGACGACGCTCAGGATCTTCACGTAAGAGAAGAAGATGAGCGGGATGTCCACGCCCACAAAGCAGACGATCACAGCGAGGCCCGCCGCGCTGTTCTTCTCCGTGCTGTCGCACGCCAAGCTGACCAGCGCCATGTGGTCGCAGTAGCAGTGCCGGATCGTGCTGGAGCCGCAGAACCGCAGCGAACCTGCCAAACCAACCAGCGTCGCCATGATGGATCCGCTCCGGACCAGAGTGAAGAGCAGCAGCTTCGCCAACATGGAGGTGTCGACGAGTTCGGCGTAACGCAGCGGCTGGCAGATGGCCACGTAGCGGTCCAACGCCATCGCCAGCAGCAGCGTAGACTCCAGAGAGGACAGGAAGTGAGTGAAGAACATCTGCGTCAAGCAGCCAGCCAGCGAGATCTGGTCCCAGTCGAAGAGGAGGCCGAGGAGCATGTTGGGGACGATGGCGGTCACCACGAGGATGTCGACCACGCAGAGCGTGCAGATGAGGAGGTACATGGGGCTGTGCAGACTCTCCACGCCGTGGATCACGTACACCAGCAGGCCGTTCCCCAGCAGCGCCGTCAGGTAGGAGGCGGAGAACGGCAGCGCCAGCAGCCGGCGGTGTTTGTGCAGCTCGGGGAAACCTCTGAACACGAAGGTGCTGTGGGAGAAGTTCCTGCCCGGCGACGCCTCCAACATGGCGCTGGCAACACCTGAGCGGAGAAGAACACACCAACGACCGCCGGATCAACGAATGACATCTGCGATGCTCAGGAAACCCTTCGGATTCTCGCTGAAGTCCGAGAAGATGCTGAATTCATCATTTATAATAATTCTTATCAAAATCTCTTCGATCCATCTTTCAAAAATCTCAAAAACCCATAGCGCAGGATTTTACATTACGTTTTTTGTTTTGACGTTTTGACTTTGATGCAGACTGATGGAGTCAGAGTCGAGGATCAGATCTTTAACATTTAGATGATATAGATAATTAAATTATATAATGACGATAATGTCAATAATTAAAAAATCAGACGCAGCGTGAGCCTCTGAAACCTGCAGACTCATGATTAAAAAGACAGCGAGCAGCACGACTGGAAATGTCCAAAAATTTGAAAAATAAATAGTGAAATGTGACAAGACCTGATTGTCACACACACACACACACACACACACACAAACAGAGACAGTATGTATATAATATATTTTGTTACTCACTTCTATGCAGCCATGCAGAGAATCTGGGCTTTATGTTGTTGCTGTCGGAGTCCACACATGCTTCAGAGCAAACAGGAGCGACACACACACACACACATATTCATCATGAAAAAGAATAAATATAAGTGAATTTGAAGTAAAGTTACTGATTAAATAAGAAGTAAACACTTTACCATTAAACGGTTTTGGAGATATTTTTGAATGAGCATCATGTTGTCAGTTTCACAGAGAGCAGACATGCAGCATATTTACAGTCAGAAACAAAGCAAAACTTCCCCAAACACATCGAAGAAGAATATAGGAGACGCCCAATTTTATTAACAAACCAAAGCAAACTAAAGCATGTATACGTTTACGTACTGAAACGGATGCGGACATTTACACAGGTCATATTTCCACGTGTATGTGCAGACATGAAAACAGGACGACGCTCAGAACGGATCAGCAAAGTGCTTTTTAGTAAATCAGAAACACAGAAATGACAAACAACCGTGATATCATAGACGTAATAATAACTCCGCATGAGAAGGCTGATCACGGAGCGAAGTCCTGAGTGACAAACATTCAGGAAATGAGAATCATTTTTGAAAACACTGTACAGTTTTTTAAAATTTATATATATATAAAAAATTAATTTGGCTACTTTTCGTGACTAATCTCAGAGAAACTCAACAGATATTTAACATTCGAAGCACGACCGGGAATCGAACCCCCGGAGGGCTTTTAATGTGGAACATCTCTGCAGGAAGCAAAACGTTTCACTGACGGAAACTTCTGAGCAAACACAAGAATAAAGAATCAGAAGAAATGGATATCATTAGAGAATATTCAAAAAAGTGAATTTAACACAAGAGTTTTATCAAAACTTACAACCGGCATAAAAATACTCTCTAAATACTCTAAAAACCTCGAAGCTCAGTGGTGGATTAAAGCAGCAGCATCAGTGAGATCGCAGACTATCACCGCTTTGTTAATCGATGCTTTTCTATGTAAAATCTTAATCAGCAAAGTGAACAAATACATTGAAAACTACAATATTCTTTTTTTGACACGTTTAATGTAGTACATAGTGGAAATACGCAGAAATATCAGATCTCCTCAGCTTCAGTAAATGTCTGAACATCTTTTTACTTTAAGAGACTATCACAGTGAAAACCTGTGAAAATGACTGTGATGTTTTAGGACATACTATAATGTGACGTTTTACCAAATATTATAAGACATATTTCACTATGACTTTGTTTATGACTAACAATATCATCACAGTTTTATACCCACTATATTATGACCTTCGAAAATGCTAAATTATGACTTTTTTGCAACATGATTTCCTATGACGTTATGACTTATATCATTTTTCACAGACTATATATAGTAAATATTCTCTTTGAGTTTTACAGAATATTACAGACAACGGAAAACTGTTTATTACATTTTACTTTGGAAACTGATGAGTGTGAACGACACTATTAAAGTTGTGAACACGAGAACTTTTATGAGCCAGTTTGGCATCATGTCGGATAAATATTATAAAAACATCATTTCTGTCATGAAGTAAAAAGGCCTCCTAAATTCAGATTCAGATGATCGTTGAACGTGATAATGAAGAAAGATGTGTCGTACCTGCTGTGGATCTTCGGCTGGTCGTCAGAAAGACCGCCGGCTGCTCCGACTTCGTCTTATAGCTGAAGTCCAAACGTCCCGCGGGAACACGGACCCCAAACGCAGCAGAGCTCTGAGGGGCCGAAACCAGTTTGACCCAATTAAAAGGTCCCAGAGCCAATTAGGAGAGATTCTCCAGAGTTCATCTAACGAGCAGACGGTGACATTTTTTAATCAACAGACTACTGTGACTTTTCACTGACATACTATACTATACTATATACTATATACTATATACTATATACTATATACTATATACTATATACTGTACTGTACTATACTGTGACTTTTCACTGACATACTATACTATACTATATACTATATACTATATACTGTACTGTACTATACTGTGACTTTTCACTGACATACTATACTATATACTATATACTATATACTATATACTGTACTGTACTATACTGTGACTTTTCACTGACATACTATACTATACTATATACTATATACTGTACTGTACTGTACTGTACTATACTGTGACTTTTCACTGACATACTATACTATACTATATACTATATACTATATACTATATAATGTACTGTACTGTACTATACTGTGACCTTTCACTGACATACTATACTATACTATATACTATATACTATATACTGTACTGTACTGTACTGTACTATACTGTGACTTTTCACTGACATACTATACTATACTATATACTATATACTATATACTGTACTGTACTGTACTATACTGTGACTTTTCACTGACATACTATACTATACTATATACTATATACTGTACTGTACTGTACTATACTGTGACTTTTCACTGACATACTATACTATACTATACTATATACTATATACTATATACTATATACTATATAATGTACTGTACTGTACTATACTGTGACCTTTCACTGACATACTATACTATACTATATACTATACTGTACTGTACTATACTGTACTGTGCTGTACTATAGTATACTATACTGTGACCTTTCACTGACATACTATACTATACTGTACTGTACTGTACTGTACTGTGCTGTACTATACTATACTATACTGTGACTTTTCAGACATACAGTGCAGTGGATCTTCTATGATATACCATAGCATGCCTCTTTTCCAGTTGTCTTTTTTCAAAGTCTTTCTATGTGTTTTAATATGACTTAATTCCAGCTGTTTGGTATACTACACTGTGAATTTTTCATGTTTTTTTGTCATACTATACTATGACCCTTTTTGACAAATGTTTCAGTTACTGTATTTTCAGTTTTTTGTCATACGTAGTATCGTATGACTTTTTTTCGACATGCTATAAGTTGACTTTTTCCCGCTTTTTTTCCAATATACTATATATAGCATCGTATGCCCTAATGTCAAAATCATCACAAAGTCATAGTATATGTCTTCCAAAATCATGAAAAAATGTCATTACAATCAGATATTTTTTTATCAAACTGATGCAACTCTTTATTTCCAAGGCTTTACATTTATGCATAAAAACACAAATTGAAGCCTAAGAGTTCATCAGAAAGTAGGAAATGAAGCGTGTACACGTGATGAGTCAGTGGTCTGGCTGCTATTAACGGTCCCCTCTGTGCGCAACGGTCGCGCGCAATGTCAGGTGTGTTGTTGGAAAACCTCGCCGGTGTGAGACAGTCTGCTCGCTCTTTTTTGGGAACTGAATATCTGTGTGTGCAGTGTGGAGAGAAGAGAGGCGACGGAGAAGTGAATCCTCTCACACACACTCTGACACACTGGAAAATATGTTTGCACGAAAAGAAAAAAAAGGCGCAGATTTGTGCGGGGGTTTGCGTGATGTGTCACCTGAGTGTGATTACAGCTGCAGCAGTGTGATGAGGCAGAGCGGATCATGAGTCTCACAGGAAACGAAACTCAGCTGCGGAGACCTCGGGGCCAATCAGCTGTAAAGAAAGACGACAACAAACAGGCTGGTACAGGGATGAGCCGCAGACTAATTACTAATTACTAATTACTAATAAGATTTCACAGTTTAAACCTCAGAGGAAACTCTGATTCACTGTTAGTCAGTGTTTCAGTGTGCCGGCCACCTCAGACTGAGCTCGTCCTGGAAGCGACGCAGACAAAAAAATGCTGAAATAAAACAATGAAACAGTTTAAACAACAAAGAAAAAAAATTTCATGGTGAAAATATTCAAAATTTGTGTTTTAATGACTTGAATGTCATTTCTACAAGCTGCTGTGTTTTGCTGACATTGTCGTTCAAAATGGCAAAAAAGTCAAACTAGAGCATGTTGTCCAAAATATCATGAAAAGTCACACCGTAACATGTCATCAAAAATAGCAAAAAAAGAGTCATGTTATAGCATGAAGCTCTAAATAGCATAAAAAGTAATATTAATGATAACACTGGAATATCGTCCAAAATAGTCCAAAAAGTCATACTGTAGCATGTAGTCCAAAATATCATAAACACATCACACTATCACAGGGCTTCATGAACCAGCATGAAAAAATCATACGACTGCATGACGTCCAAAATAGAATAAAAAGTCAGACCATGGTTTGCTATATTTGGACATTGTTGACATCGAAAAGCCTGACTGTTGCGGACCGGCTATACTTTGTCTTTTTTTGGCAAAAAAGTGTCAGCTTTTCCACCACTTTTTAAAATAAACTGTCGTTAAAATAAAATATAAATAATGTGAACTGCAAAACGAAATAAAACACCATAAAGTGCCAATGAATGAATAAATAAAAAAACAAATAAATCAATAAATGAATTCCATTGAGGCAAAAATAAAATAAAATAAAATCCCACAACATGTAAAATAAAATATGATATTATAAGGTGCAAAATAAAAAACAAAAACACCATAAGGTGCCAAGAATAAATTTATACAAAATAAATAAATACATGAATGAATTAAATGAATAAAATTCAATTAGAGGCAAAATAAAATAATAGTAATAAAGTCATAGTGTGTAAAATAAAATATAAATTATGTGAGGTGCAAAATGAATAAAATTCTGTTAGGTGCAAAAAACAAAACATAAAAAAACAGTAACATGCACAATGACCTGAAATACTGCAAGAAACAAAGTACATAAAATACTATAAGGTGCAAAATAAAACAAAATATTTAAAATATTGCTACTGTGTCTTTTCTGAGTGAAAGATCTCAGATGTTGCTCAGATGAACACATATGTTCATATATGAACACATATACATGTTCATATATGAACACATATGTTCATATATGAACACATATGTTCATATATGAACACATATGTTCATATATGAACACATATGTTCATATATGAACACATATACATGTTCATATATGAACACATATGTTCATATATGAACATATATACATGTTCATATATGAACATGTATATGAACATATATACATGTTCATATATGAACATGTTCGTATGTGTTCATATACGAACATATATGGATATATATACATATATGTTCATATGTGTTCATATATATGTATATATGTTCATATATGAACACATATGAACATATTCATGCTCATTAACAGGTGTGTGTGTGTGTGTGTGTGTGTGTGTGTGTGTGTGTGTGTGTCTGTGTGTGTGTGTGTGTGTGTGTGTGTGTCACGGGGTGTGTTTGAGGCTCCTGCAGAGTTTCCCGCCGCTTCTCTCCGCGCCAACAGGGGGCGATGGAGCGCGCGTGAGCTGGTTCTCAACCTCTAATGGAAGTGAAGAAGAAGACAACGCTGACTGGCGGGTAAACAAACAGAAGCTTCCGGAAAACAGAGACCAAACTTTTAGACATTTTTCGGAGAAAACCGAGTGAAACTTGAGACGGAGAGCAGCTGCAGCACAGAGAGCGCTCACGCACGACCCGGAAGCACGCGGCGGAGTTTGGAGCCGATGGTCACGCGATCAGCTCACCTGTTCATCGCGAACGTTTGCAAAGACCGGCCAAGTTTTCACCGAGCGGATCTGTTTAATGCGCGGGAGGATCATCACCGAGGATTTGTAAAACACCTGGATCTGTGAAACACCTGGATCTGTAAAACACCTGGATCTGTGAAACACCTGGATCTGTAAAACACCTGGATCTGTGAAACACCTGGATCTGTGAAACACCTGGATCTGTAAAACACCTGGATCTGTGAAACACCTGGATCTGTAAAACACCTGGATCTGTGAAACACCTGGATCTGTGAAACACCTGGATCTGTGAAACACCTGGATCTGTAAAACACCTGGATCTGTGAAACACCTGGATCTGTAAAACACCTGGATCTGTGAAACACCTGGATCTGTAAAACACCTGGATCTGTGAAACACCTGGATCTGTGAAACACCTGGATCTGTAAAACACCTGGATCTGTGAAACACCTGGATCTGTGAAACACCTGGATCTGTGAAACACCTGGATCTGTAAAACACCTGGATCTGTGAAACACCTGGATCTGTAAAACACCTGGATGAAGGTAAGCAGCTGTTTAATGAGCAGTTTGGTTATTAAGATGTGAAGCGACTGATGATTATTCTGGATAATATGTGACAATCTTTAACCCCTCAGTGACCGTTTGTCTCATTTTAGTCTCTTGTCTTCTTCCTGTTGTGATAACTGTGTGTGTGTTGATGCATGTGTCCTAAATGTAGTCCAGATTGTGTATTTGAGTGTAATCAGTGAATTTGCAGCTCAGCTCCTACAATAAGTCTAAAATACACTGTGGAAACTAAATAGTTACATTCAGACTGTTCAGGTCCAAAAATGCTCCATTGAAACATTAAAAAACATCATTTTGTGAATTTGCTGTCTTGCCAGTTTCTGGCAGACGTTCACTTTTTGGCACGATTGCTGCGGGACCGTCTGTCAGCAGACGAGAGCAGCCGCCTGCTCACAGCAACGCTAGAAAAACGAACCATGTGACAGCAAGATGTGCTGAAGCCAGGACTCAAAAAGTCGAGTCTGAGATGCCAAAACAGAGATAATCATAATCATAATCATAATAATAATAATCACAATCACAATCATACTACTAATAATAAGCACCATCATAATAATAATAATAACAATCATAATCATAAGCATAATAATAATAATAATCATGATAATAATCATAATAATCTGTTATTTTGCTTTGGCAACAATGTGACAAAGAGTCATGCTCATAAAGCTGATTTGAAGTTGAATTTGAGGGGGGATCAGTCACTCGGTACATTATTTGTCTCCATAATTGATCTCTTATTGTCGTTACAGTAAAACACGAGACCCCGATCAGCCTACCGCCAGCCTCTGGAAAACCACGCTGAATGATGACGTGTTTTACTGCACATTAGACCAACGGGGCCCCTAAATGCCCGCTCGCCCCGAGCTCCCGAATGGCTCGGTTTTGCCACCGGTCGAATCAACGCTTAACCCCCGAAAATGCCAGAGCAAATACGGCAGCTCTGCCTGCACTGAATAATACTTCAGTCCATCAGTTAAAGCCACATTCAGTCATGTCCTCCGTAAGTCCTCCTGCACAGCTGCACCGCTGTGACGTGACTCGTACTTCTGTTTAAACACGTTGTGACTTTTTCCTCTGCTGCGTCAGGTTTTCAGATGCCCGGGCTGGGTACAAGAATCGATTCATCAGTGCACTGCAAAACGTTTTTTGCCAATTCAATATCGATTCATAATTACAAGAGCTTGTTCCGCTGAAATAAAATGAATGTAGTGTGATCTACATTTAGCAATCCAACAGCAACTTACATAAAACTCTGAAGTTCAAGTCACTCAACAGAACAGCTCCTCTTTGTAACAGTAACAAACCTCACATCTAACAGTCCAACAAACCATCTGACAGTAAAAGTACTGCACTTTGAATAACACTAAAACTTTAATAATAATAATAATAATTATAACGAGCACATTCTTTCTGCATCACAATAGTCCAGCCTTAACTGGGCCCGTTTCACACAGCGTACGTCAGGAGCGGGAGACGTCAGCCTCGCCAAGCAGAGCGTGTCTCATGCCTGTGGTGTTTTTACACTGTTTTTACAGCGTTTTAGCTGAGTTTTTACACTGTTTTTACAGCGTTTTAGCTGAGTTTTTACACTGTTTCTGCTGTGTTTTAACAGCGTTTTTGCTGCGTTTTTACACCGTTTCTGCTGTGTTTTAACAGCGTTTTAGCTGCGTTTTTACACTGTTTATACACTGTTTCTGCTGCGTTTTAACAGCGTTTTTGCTGCGTTTTTACAACGTTTTTACAGAGTTTTTGCTGCGTCGCTGCCAGCTGCTATGAGTGATGTATTTCTATTTTTACAAGCACATATTCCTCTCATTTATAGAGTCGTGCAGCTCCCGCACAGCCGGCAACACGGTCCTGTAAACGTTTCAAACGATTCTGTCCACAGAGACGCTGTTGGAGGGCTTTTGTTTTGAAAGGGAAGCAGGGAAGTTGTAGGTGAACAGCCGTCTTTGTATTTCCTCTTCTCTGTGACTGAGAGGCTTTAAACTGCAGTAAAAAGTGATGTGGAGTCAATGTAATTGTCAAAACACCATCTTCACGTCTGTTTCTGCTGACAAATGTGCGTAACACACAAAAAAATGGGGGCCACCGTTTCTGTAGACGTGCTGCAGCTGAAACACAGCAGAGACGCACCTGACAAGCGCTGCTCAGGGGAGCGGTATGCACGCACTGACTTGATACACAAGCGTGATCATGATAATATCGTAATGTGATAATGTCGTAACATGATAATTTCGTAACGTGATATCATATCGTGATAATACAGTGTTTCCTCTAGGATTTTTTTCAGCAGCGGGGGCAGGCTCTCTGGGGAGCCGTGGCGGCGTAAACAAATGACGCTTTTTAAAGGCTGAAAGTAAAAATAATAACAAAAATTCAACAATAAAATGATAAAAACAATAAATAATAATTTCTTGATGGGGCTGTAATCAGTGGCAAAGTTTGCACCCGGGCTCAGAACGATGGATTTTTCTTGGTTTTCTGTAGAGCAGCTCTAAGGCTCTGTTGTACGGAAATTCCCCAAGAGGCCCGCTGATGCTCAGCAGCATACAGGCTGCAAGGTGATCCCCCTGCAGCCTGTTTCTCAAGTCAGGCTTCACCTACAAATAGAAACAATCATTTTTATTTATTTTTTTATTTATTTTTTTCAACCCATTTAGGGTCCCAGCCTGATAGCCTGTTTCCCTTTATGTTTTTCTCCTCTCCTCTCATCTCTCTCTCCGGCACCATCACTTTGCTCTCCTGCTCCTTCACTCGGCACTCCCCCTCCTGTACTCTGCTCTCCTTCACTTTGTTGCACTGCTCCTCCCTGTCTGTTACTTGTCTTATACGATTACATAAAACATTAACGTTAGATAATTTACACTCATGTCCAGTGGCGGTCCTGACTAGTTTTGCGCCCTGGGCGAACCACCCTGTCGCCCCCCCCCCAATACAAACAACAGAATATATCATTTATGTTACTTTATTAACAATATTATTGAATACAAAAGTTTACAAGAATATAGATAACACAATAACGTAAATAAATGAAACTTTCATTTATTTACGTTATTACTACAAATTATTCAAAAGCTATATCACGTAAAGCTTACAAAATATCATGTCAATGTATATTGATATGAATGTTATACAAGTTATTTAAGTTAGCATAGACCCACCTATAGCATGAAAAATTCCTCAGTCACGACGTACTATTGTTTACCAAATTCCCAGACTAATAGGCCCAGGTGTACTTGCACTTGTGTTGCAAACACAAACTAGCCTATTGGTGAAATTAACTGCATGACTTCCTGCCTCAAATTTCAAAGCTAAAAACCAAATACAGTCGTCTTCTATGGCTAAGTAGCAGCATATTAGCAAGAGGATAATAAATAGCATATAGGCTACTGTTTCATTACATGCACAATTAACGTCACTCATAGAGACCTGCATACCTTTATCTTTTGCCCGTTTCTCCTCTTCTTCTTTCCTTCTCTTTCTAAACTGTGCACCTGATGGTTTCTTCGGTCTTTTGTCCATGTCCCCTTGACTCGACTTAACATTATCAACTTCTCCGTCCGTCAAACCCCCAGAGTCAAGATTGACGTGATGTAAACTTCACGTTGATGCAGGCACAGATTTCTGCCGGCTTTTTTTTTTTTTTTTTAAACATTTTCACAAAAACCAATAAATTTAATAATATCTATGTCAATTTTATGAATGAAATACTATCTACCCCAAAGAGTAGATACGAAGCAAGATAGTTATCTGCCTCAGCACTCGCGACACCCAACGCAGTGCAGGACTGTGCTGTGATGCGGCGGTGGTGTATTTGCAATTTAAAAAAAAAAAAAAAAAAAAAACCAAAAAAAAACCGACATTTGAAGGAGCGGCGGGTAGGATTTAGGAGTGGCGGGCCGCCACTCCTAAATGAGTGTAGAGGAAACACTGATCGTGTATATAGTATACATCATCGAATGTTTACGTTTTGCTGCTTAGTATTTGACAACAATTCAGTGCAGTTTTGTCTAATATTTCTGTTTTCACAGTGTTTGTATTGGGTTTGGTGCCTGAGTACTTGATTCGTGTGTCTAACTGCTTCCTGTCATTTCAGCTGCTGGACGCCTGAATTTCCCTTTCAGGGTTGAATAAAGTATCTTCTTATCTGCTCTTATCTTGTCTTATAAAATTCTTATTAAATTTATTCTTGCCTTGGAAATTACTTATCATTGTCCGCTTCATTTCATCTGTCCCATCCACGCGCTCTCATCACGCAACTTTAATTACATTATGATCAAAAGAAAACGTTATATTTGCCGTAACTTTAATAGATTTTGCAGGTTAAAAGACGCCATCCGGGTCATAAAAACCCAGCTTCATGAAACCCAAACAGTCCATTAAAACACTTAAAACATGTTCATTTGATAAAATGTCTCAGTTATGAACCAAACTGTTGGATCGTTTCACTGACTGACTGCACCTCGTACACGCGCTGCCACAGAATCTGTTTCATTTGAAATGAATGAGCTGCATGTTTCACTGATGCACCGGCGGCGCTTTCAAGTCTCTAAGTGAAATGAAACAGCGTTTTTCTGTCTATCGAAAGAAACCTCAGCGTCTGCTCAGGATGCTTTCAGGCTCAGTGTCGAGTGTGGGTCACCTGTGTTTCAGCAGCTCTCAGAAACCAAAACAGTTACTGTTATTACAGACAAAGAAATCAACTTTGAGCCTAAAAATGTGCTTTCTGATAAATTTATTGTATGTTCAGCTCGAGTGAAAATCAAATATCAAGCAGCCAAAAGAAAACGTTGTTTTAAGATTATCTCAATAATTTAAAAAACCTGTAGACTTCTGCTTTAAGCATGAAAGTTGATGTTTTTCTGAAAATAAAAGTCACTTTTGTTTAGAGGAGAAAAAACTAAACGAGAAAGCAGCTCTGAAATCACATTAAAACAAAAAGACAGCCGTAAAATCACGTTTGGAACCTTTTATTTCCTTAAACTAAAACAGGAGAAAGAAATGATCCTAAAAACATTTCCAGCCTGAAACTGACTTTAACTGCGACACGAAAACTGCAGATACCGACTCTAAATGTGCGTTTGTGCCCCATAGACGGGCTCCCTCACACTTTATTATCGAAAAAAGATTCAAAACCTTCCCATAACTTTTCCTAAATAATCTTTTTCAGTACAAAAAAAAGTGTAATTGAACCAAAATGTCAGATTTTTGATAAAAATGTGATTTTTTTTACAAGTAAGAGAGAACAAGTTTTAGACTTGAACTGATCCTTTCCCCCTCTGCGCCTCCTGCTCTGTCACCTCCTTTCTCTCCATCTCTGCTGGGAGTAACAGGAGGACATGGAGCGCTCGCGTCTCGTCTCAGTTTTTGTCTCCTGTTGTGTTTGTCCCCTGTTGTGTTTGTCTCCTGTTGTGTTTGTCCCCTGTTGTGTTTGTCTCCTGTTGTGTTTGTCTCCTGTTGTGTTTGTCCCCTGTTGTGTTTGTCTCCTGTTGTGTTTGTCCCCTGTTGTGTTTGTCTCCTGTTGTGTTTGTCCCCTGTTGTGTTTGTCTCCTGTTGTGTTTGTCCCCTGTTGTGTTTGTCTCCTGTTGTGTTTGTCTCCTGTTGTGTTTGTCTCCTGTTGTGTTTGTCCCCTGTTGTGTTTGTGTCCTGCTTTGTTTGTCTCCTGTTGTGTTTGTCTCCTGTTGTGTTTGTCCCCTGTTGTGTTTGTCTCCTGTTGTGTTTGTCTCCTGTTGTGTTTGTCTCCTGTTGTGTTTGTCCCGTTGTGTTGGTCTCCTGTTGTGTTTGTCTCCTGTTGTGTTTGTCCCGTTGTGTTTGTCTCCTGTTGTGTTTGTCTCCTGTTGTGTTTGTCCCGTTGTGTTTGTCTCCTGTTGTGTTTGTCTCCTGTTGTGTTTGTCCCCTGTTGTGTTTGTGTCCTGCTTTGTTTGTCTCCTGTTGTGTTTGTCTCCTGTTGTGTTTGTCTCCTGTTGTGTTTGTCCCCTGTTGTGTTTGTCTCCTGTTGTGTTTGTCCCCTGTTGTGTTTGTCTCCTGTTGTGTTTGTCCCCTGTTGTGTTTGTCTCCTGTTGTGTTTGTCTCCTGTTGTGTTTGTCCCCTGTTGTGTTTGTCACATTGTGTTTGTCTCCTGTTGTGTTTGTCCCCTGTTGTGTTTGTCTCCTGTTGTGTTTGTCTCCTGTTGTGTTTGTCCCGTTGTGTTTGTCTCCTGTTGTGTTTGTCTCCTGTTGTGTTTGTCCCGTTGTGTTTGTCTCCTGTTGTGTTTGTCTCCTGTTGTGTTTGTCTCCTGTTGTGTTTGTCCCGTTGTGTTTGTCTCCCGTTGTGTTTGTCTCCCGTTGTGTTTGTCTCCTGTTGTGTTTGTCCCGTTGTGTTTGTCTACTGTTGTTTGTCTCCCGTTGTGTTTGTCCCGTTGTGTTTGTCTCCCGTTGTGTTTGTCTCCCGTTGTGTTTGTCCCGTTGTGTTTGTCTCCCGTTGTGTTTGTCTCCTGTTGTGTTTGTCCCGTTGTGTTTGTCCCGTTGTGTTTGTCTACTGTTGTTTGTCTCCCGTTGTGTTTGTCCCGTTGTGTTTGTCTCCCGTTGTGTTTGTCTCCCGTTGTGTTTGTCCCGTTGTGTTTGTCTCCTGTTGTGTTTGTCCCGTTGTGTTTGTCTACTGTTGTTTGTCTCATGAGACATGTTTCTGTCTTCTTATTGTCCTCTCAGCGACAGAACATTGTCAGAGATGTTGTATTATTTGCTCAGGTGAACAGCTGATGGCGGCGCAGCTGCGCGCTCACGTGACGTGGTGACGTGGTCGTCCAGCGCCGGAGCCCACGACACTGTGACATCATCCAGGTTGCAATGACGTGGTTGGACGTCCAGCCCGGCCCGGATCATAGCTCCTCCCAGGTTCCTCAGGTGTGAAATCACCGCCTGTCCGGACGATCCTGCAGCTGGACGGACCTGCCGCGGCGTCTGTCCACCAGAGGACAGATTGTCCTGGAGACGCCGGTAGAGGTGAAAGCTGAGGATCAGCGGAGTTCGTCGCTGTTGGGACAAAACGACACAAAAAATTTATGGCTTTTTGGCCGTTTTTTGAACAACAAACTATAGTTTGACTTTCTGAACGTATTTTGAGGTTTCTCTCAACATATCGTGTTCGGGGCGTTTTTGCAACAGTCCATGTTATGGCGTCTCTGCACGCTATTTCAGGGGTTTTCAGATGTTTTTTTGGACGTGTCACTTCATGTCATTTTTCGCCATACTGTAGTATTGCATTTTGGTTGTTTTTTAGAGATCCTATAGTGTGGTGTTTTGGGGCATTTTTTTGTAACATGCTTTGCTGTGGCGTGTCGACGTGTTTTTATGCTCTTTTGGGGACATGTAATATTTTGATATTTTTCTGTAGTGTGGCATTTTCAGCCGTGTTTTGGAAATGCTATTTTATTCTGTTTTTATTTCTACACATTTCATGCTTGTCTATCTTGCTTTTACTGATTTTGTTTGTATTGATCATGCATGTTTTACTGACTTCAGTTAATGCTGGGAGACTGGTTGTGGATGGAAACTCACCCCAGATCCTAACCCAAACTCTTCATTCCCCTCCAGGGAAATGAACCCTTTCATGAATAACCAAACTGCCGGCTTATGAACTAGCACCAGCAGCCGTCTGAGCCAACAGTGACAGCAAACGACACGTGGAGGAGTGGAAACTCCACGGCAGCTGGAAAGGGGGAGGAGGTGGTTTCTACCCAAACATGACACCCCAAACAACAGGAGGAAGCTTTTTCTCAAACAACCAACCCCACCACCAGCCAATGAGGAGAGACGGAGAGTGGAGAGACTGATGACGCAACGGACCTTCAGATAAAGAGGAACGACAGATCACTGTGAGTGCTTTTTGTGCTTGTGTGCTTCTGCTTTATCTCACTTAGACTCTGTGTTAGACAGTACATGTGACTCCTGTAAAAGGGAGTGAGGTAACTGTTACTTTTGATTTATGCTTCTGACATTTTTGTCTTTGAATAAAGCCTGCCTCGAGAAGTTTTAACCTTTTTCTATCATCCCTGGGTGTTTGCCTCTTCATCCCTCTGAGAATCTGGTGAGTCAAAAAAGACAAAACAAGACAAAAAAGAAAAGGGTTGGTGGATAAAAGTGAACTTTCAGTTTGCTGCTTAGGTTTGACCGACCACCAGTGACTAAAATCTCACAAACATCCAAGGGAGGGTATTACCAGAGGTACTCAAGAGCCGCCCTCGATCCAAAAGAGGGGACAGACTGGAGATGCTCCCTCAGCATGAGTGGTAGAGGGTGTATCTCCTGTTTGGCCTTTTTTTAAAAATTGCATGCTATGATGCGACTCTAAAAGCTATGATAAGTCGTTTTCAGCCATTTTTGGGACATGTCAAATTTTAAAATTTTTCGCCATGCTGTATTATACGATT
Organism: Plectropomus leopardus; assembly: GCF_026936395.1. Taxonomy (NCBI): domain Eukaryota; kingdom Metazoa; phylum Chordata; class Actinopteri; order Perciformes; family Serranidae; genus Plectropomus; species Plectropomus leopardus. The sequence goes on along the minus strand of NC_142181.1, from coordinate 551,431 downwards.
TTTTGCCATTTTTTCAAAATGTTAAATTTTGGCGTACACACCATAAAATATCATTTCAGGCCACGCCATAGCAAAGAGTCTTTCAAAAACGGTCAAAAACACTATAAAGTAGGATGTCGAAAAAATGACCGAAAAGGCAAGGCTATAGTATGGAAAAATGTCAAAATATGACACGTCCCAAAAACAGCTGAAAACACCTCAAAACAGCATAAAATAGCATAAGAAGACAAGCCATAGCAAAGAAACTTTCAGAAACGGCCAAAAACACCCAAATGCTGAACATCCAAAAAATGACCGAAAAGGCAAGGCTATAGTATTGAAAAAATGTCAAAATGTGACACGTCCCAAAAACAACTGAAAACACCTCAAAACAGCATAAAATAGCGTGCTAAGACACGCCATAGCAAATAAACTTTCAGAAATATTTGAGAACACCATAAAACATGATTTCAGAAAAATGACCGAAAAGGCAAGACTATAGTATGGAAAAATGTCAAAATATGACACGTCCCAAAAACAGCTGAAAACACCTCAAATCAACATAAAATAGCGTGCTAAGACAAGCCATAGCAAAGAAACTTTCAGAAATGGCCAAAAACACCCAAATGCGAAACATCCAAAAAATCACCAAAAAGGCAAGGCTATAGTATTGAAAAAATGTCAAAATGTGACACGTCCCAAAAACAACTGAAAACACCTCAAAACAGCATAAAATAGCGTGCTAAGACACACCATAGCAAAACATCTTTCAAAAACAGCCAAAAACATCGAAATACTGCATGTCCAAAAACTGACCGAAAAGGCAAGGCTATAGTATGGAAAAATGTCAAAATATGACACGTCCCAAAAATAGCTGAAAACACCTCAAAATAGCATAAAATAGCATAAGAAGACAAGCCATAGCAAAGAAACTTTAAGAAACATTCAAAATCACCATAAAGTAGGATGTCCAAAAAATAACAGAAAAGGCAAGGCTATAGTATTGAAAAATGTCAAAATATGACACGTCCCAAAAACAGCTGAAAACACCTCAAAACAGCATAAAATAGCGTGCTAAGACAAGCCATAGCAAAGAAACTTTTAAAAACGGCCAAAAACATCGAAATACTGCATGTCCAAACAATGACCGAAAAGGCAAGGCTATAGTATGGAAAAATGTCAAAATATGACACGTCCCAAAAACAGCTGAAAACACCTCAAAACAGCATAAAATAGCGTGCTAAGACAAGCCATAGCAAAACATCTTTCAGAAATATTTGAGAACACCATAAAACATGATTTCAGAAAAATGACCGAAAAGGCAAGACTATAGTATGGAAAAATGTCAAAATATGACACGTCCCAAAAACAGCTGAAAACACCTCAAATCAACATAAAATAGCGTGCTAAGACACGCCATAGCAAAGAAACTTTCAGAAATGGCCAAAAACACCCAAATGCGAAACATCCAAAAAATCACCAAAAAGGCAAGGCTATAGTATTGAAAAAATGTCAAAATGTGACACGTCCCAAAAACAACTGAAAACACCTCAAAACAGCATAAAATAGCGTGCTAAGACAAGCCATAGCAAAACATCTTTCAAAAACAGCCAAAAACATCGAAATACTGCATGTCCAAAAACTGACCGAAAAGGCAAGGCTATAGTATGAAAAAATGTCAAAATGTGACACGTCCCAAAAACAGCTGAAAACACCTCAAATCAACATAAAATAGCGTGCTAAGACACGCCATAGCAAAGAAACTTTCAGAAATGGCCAAAAACACCCAAATGCGAAACATCCAAAAAATGACCGAAAAGGCAAGGCTATAGTATGGAAAAATGTCAAAATATGACACGTCCCAAAAACAGCTGAAAACACCTCAAAACAGCGTAAAATAGCATAAGAAGACAAGCCATAGCAAAGAAACTTTCGGAAATGGCCAAAAACACCCAAATGCTGAACATCCAAAAAATGACCGAAAAGGCAAGGCTATAGTATAGAAAAATGTCAAAATATGACACGTCCCAAAAACAGCTGAAAACACCTCAAAACAACATAAAATGTCGTGCCGAGACACGCCAAAGCAAAAAATCTTTCAAAACCGGCCAAAAACACCCAAATGCGGAATGTCCAAAAAAATGACCGAAAAGGCAAGGCTATAGTATTGAAAAAATGTCAAAATATGACACGTCCCAAAAACAGCTGAAAACAACTCAAAACAGCATAAAATAGCATAAGAAGACAAGCCATAGCAAAGAAACTTTCGGAAACATTCAAAAACACCATATAATACGATTTCGGAAAAATGACCGAAAAATGTCAAAATATGACACGTCCCAAAAATAGCTGAAAACACCTCAAAACAGCATAAAATAGCGTGCTAAGACACGCCATAGCAAAGAAATTTTCAGAAACATTCAAAATCACCATAAAGTAGGATGTCGAAAAAATGACCGAAAAGGCAAGGCTATAGTATGGAAAAATGTCAAAATGTGACACGTCCCAAAAACAGCTGAAAACACCTCAAAACAGCATAAAATAGCATAAGAAGACAAGCCATAGCAAAGAAACTTTCAGAAACGGCCAAAAACACCCAAATGCTGAACATCCAAAAAATGACCGAAAAGGCAAGGCTATAGTATGGAAAAATGTCAAAATATGACACGTCCCAAAAACAGCTGAAAACACCTCAAAACAGCATGAAATAGCGTGCTAAGACACGCCACAGCAAAGAAACTTTAAGAAACATTCAAAATCACCATAAAGTAGGATGTCCAAAAAATAACCGAAAAGGCAAGGCTATAGTATGGAAAAATGTCAAAATGTGACACGTCCCAAAAACAGCTGAAAATACCTCAAAACAGCAACTTAGTGTGCAAAAACACGCCATAGAAAAAACTCTTTCAAAAACGTACCAAAACATTGAAATACTGCATGTCCAAAAAATGACCAAAAAGGCAGGGCTATAGTATGGAAAAATGCCAAAATATTACACGCATGACACATATGGCATGTGTGTGTTTGACCGTCAGATCCTGCGTTTTGTGTCGGTTCTATCGGGGTACACCGTGTTTCTGAGTTTGAAAGGGCAGATACATCTGTTACTGACGCTGTTACTAGAAATGTTTTGTAGTGTGTGTTTTGTTTATCAAACTAATTGGCTTTCATTTTTGTGGGGTTGTTACGGGCAGCAGCGTTTTTTTGTTGCAGTCTCGTTATTCAGGCAGCGTGACTGATGACATTATCGGAGGTTCGCCACGTCACCGGGGATTCCCTCCTTCCGTATATTTGGGTGTTCCTCTGCCTGAGGCTCGTTTCTCCTTCTGCTGCACACCGTCCTGCACACCAGTCGGGTGGTGCCAATGGTCCCGCCCTCCTCCCTTTGATGAGCGATTCCTTCAATCATGTGTTTTTCTGTTGTCTATTTAAGGCCGCCGTACCTTTGCCAGTGGCGGCTGTTCTTATCCATGAGCACTTCGCCTCGGTATTGTGCTGGCATGAGTGATGTGAACTTGTGATTGTTAACTGCGTACTTAATGTTACCACACATCAGGTAACTACTTATCTATCACACTCGGCCTTAGCGGTGGATGTGCTATTTGTGTTTTTGGTAACAGACCAGGTTGTATTAAACTGCGAGGTGGGTTTGGCAGGAATAAGGTGTTTTATTTGGTTTATTGATTTGCCGCCACCCGCCGCCCTCTCCCTTCGTTCGTTTGTATGTGTGCTGCCTGTTTGATGCTGGCCCAGTTCATTCATTTATGCTTGTGCTGAACAATAAATGGCTTTCCTGCCTATTTAGCACCACGGGGCTGTATGTCTTTCCTTTGTCCCAGCACTTAACATCTGTCGGTTGAAACAGGCCCAAATCACCATAATAATTCATGTAAAAGAATGTCCGAAAAGGCAAGGCTATAGTATGGAAAAATGTCAAAATATGACACGTCCCAGAAACAGCTGAAAACACCTCAAAACAGCATGAAATAGCGTGTTAAGACACACCATAGCAAAAAATCTTTCAAAAACGGCCAAAAACACCCAAATGCGGAACATCCAAAAAAAGACCGAAAAGGCAAGGCTATAGTATGGAAAAATGTCAAAATATGACACGTCCCAAAAACAGCTGAAAACACGTCAAAACAACATAAAATAGCATGCCAAGACACGCCATAGCAAAGAAAATTTCAGAAATATTCGAGAACACCATAAAACATGATTTCAGAAAAATGACCAAAAAGGCAAGGCTATAGTATGGAAAAATGTCAAAATATGACACGTCCCAAAAACAGCTGAAAACACCTCAAAACAGCATAAAATAACATAAGAAGACAAGCCATAGCAAAGAAACTTTCAAAAACGGCCCAAAACATCGGACCACTGCATGTCCAAAAAATGACCGAAAAGGCAAGGCTATAGTATTGAAAAATGTCAAAATGTGACATGTCCCAAAAACAGCTGAAAACACCTCAAAACAGCATGAAATAGCGTGCTAAGACACGCCATAGCAAAGAAACTTTCAGAAACATTCAAAATCACCATAAAGTAGGATGTCCAAAAAATGACCAAAAAGGCAAGGCTATAGTATGGAAAAATGTCAAAATATGACACGTCCCAAAAACAGCTGAAAACACCTCAAAACAGCATAAAATAGCATAAGAAGACAAGCCATAGCAAAGAAACTTTCAGAAACGGCCAAAAACACCCAAATGCTGAACATCCAAAAAATGACCGAAAAGGCAAGGCTATAGTATGGAAAAATGTCAAAATGTGACACGTCCCAAAAACAGCTGAAAACACCTCAAAACAGCATAAAATAGCATAAGAAGACAAGCCATAGCAAAGAAACTTTCAGAAACATTCAAAATCACCATAAAGTAGGATGTCCAAAAAATAACCGAAAAGGCAAGGCTATAGTATGGAAAAATGTCAAAATATGACACGTCCCAAAAACAGCTGAAAACACCTCAAAACAGCATAAAATAGCATAAGAAGACAAGCCATAGCAAAGAAACTTTCAGAAACATTCAAAATCACCATAAAGTAGGATGTCCAAAAAATGACCGAAAAGGCAAGGCTATAGTATGGAAAAATGTCAAAATGTGACACGTCCCAAAAACAGCTGAAAACACCTCAAAACAGCATGAAATAGCGTGCTAAGACACGCCATAGCAAAGAAACTTTCAGAAACATTCAAAATCACCATAAAGTAGGATGTCCAAAAAATGACCGAAAAGGCAAGGCTATAGTATGGAAAAATGTCAAAATGTGACATGTCCCAAAAACAGCTGAAAACACCTCAAAACAGCATGAAATAGCGTGCTAAGACACGCCATAGCAAAGAAACTTTCAGAAACATTCAAAATCACCATAAAGTAGGATGTCCAAAAAATGACCGAAAAGGCAAGGCTATAGTATGGAAAAATGTCAAAATGTGACACGTCCCAAAAACAGCTGAAAACACCTCAAAACAGCATAAAATAGCATAAGAAGACAAGCCATAGCAAAGAAACTTTCAGAAACGGCCAAAAACACCCAAATGCTGAACATCCAAAAAATGACCGAAAAGGCAAGGCTATAGTATGGAAAAATGTCAAAATATGACACGTCCCAAAAACAACTGAAAACAACTCAAAACAGCACAAAATAGCATAAAATAACGTGCTAAGACACGCCATAGCAAAGAAACTTTCAGAAACATTCAAAATCACCATAAAGTAGGATGTCCAAAAAATGACCGAAAAGGCAAGGCTATAGTATGGAAAAATGTCAAAATGTGACACGTCCCAAAAACAGCTGAAAACAACTCAAAACAGCATGAAATAGCATAAGAAGACAAGCCATAGCAAAGAAACTTTCAGAAACGACCAAAAACACCCAAATGCTGAACATCGAAAAAATGACCGAAAAGGCAAGGCTATAGTATGGAAAAATGTCAAAATATGACACGTCCCAAAAACAACTGAAAACAACTCAAAACAGCACAAAATAGCATAAAATAACGTGCTAAGACACGCCATAGCAAAGAAACTTTCAGAAACATTCAAAATCACCATAAAGTAGGATGTCCAAAAAATGACCGAAAAGGCAAGGCTATAGTATGGAAAAATGTCAAAATGTGACACGTCCCAAAAACAGCTGAAAACAACTCAAAACAGCATGAAATAGCATAAGAAGACAAGCCATAGCAAAGAAACTTTCAGAAACATTCAAAATCACCATAAAGTAGGATGTCCAAAAAATGACCGAAAAGGCAAGGCTATAGTATGGAAAAATGTCAAAATATGACACGTCCCAAAAACAGCTGAAAACACCTCAAAACAGCATGAAATAGCGTGCTAAGACACGCCATAGCAAAGAAACTTTCAGAAATATTCGAGAAAACCATAAAACATGATTTCAGAAAAATGACCGAAAAGGCAAGGCTATAGTATGGAAAAATATCAAAATATGACACGTCCCAAAAACAGCTGAAAACACCTCAAAACAGCATGATATAGCGTGGTAAGACACGCCATAGCAAAGAAACTTTCAGAAACATTCAAAATCACCATAAAGTAGGATGTCCAAAAAATGACCGAAAAGGCAAGGCTATAGTATTGAAAAATGTCAAAATGTGACATGTCCCAAAAACAGCTGAAAACACCTCAAAACAGCATGAAATAGCGTGCTAAGACACGCCATAGCAAAGAAACTTTCAGAAACATTCAAAATCACCATAAAGTAGGATGTCCAAAAAATGACCGAAAAGGCAAGGCTATAGTATGGAAAAATGTCAAAATGTGACACGTCCCAAAAACAGCTGAAAACAACTCAAAACAGCATAAAATAGCATAAGAAGACAAGCCATAGCAAAGAAACTTTCAGAAACATTCAAAATCACCATAAAGTAGGATGTCCAAAAAATGACCGAAAAGGCAAGGCTATAGTATGGAAAAATGTCAAAATATGACACGTCCCAAAAACAACTGAAAACAACTCAAAACAGCACAAAATAGCATAAAATAACGTGCTAAGACACGCCATAGCAAAGAAACTTTCAGAAACATTCAAAATCACCATAAAGTAGGATGTCCAAAAAATGACCGAAAAGGCAAGGCTATAGTATGGAAAAATGTCAAAATATGACACGTCCCAAAAACAGCTGAATACACCTGAAAACAGCATAAAATAGCGTGCTAAGACACGCCATAGCAAAGAAACTTTCAGAAACATTCAAAATCACCATGAAGTAGGATGTCCAAAAAATGACCGAAAAGGCAAGGCTATAGTATGGAAAAATGTCAAAATGTGACACGTCCCAAAAACAGCTGAAAACACCTCAAAACAGCATGAAATAGCGTGCTAAGACACGCCATAGCAAAGAAACTTTCAGAAACATTCAAAATCACCATAAAGTAGGATGTCCAAAAAATGACCGAAAAGGCAAGGCTATAGTATGGAAAAATGTCAAAATGTGACACGTCCCAAAAACAGCTGAAAACACCTCAAAACAGCATAAAATAGCATAAGAAGACAAGCCATAGCAAAGAAACTTTCAGAAACGGCCAAAAACACCCAAATGCTGAACATCCAAAAAATGACCGAAAAGGCAAGGCTATAGTATGGAAAAATGTCAAAATATGACACGTCCCAAAAACAGCTGAAAACACCTCAAAACAGCATAAAATAGCATAAGAAGACAAGCCATAGCAAAGAAACTTTCAGAAACATTCAAAATCACCCAAATGCTGAACATCCAAAAAATGACCGAAAAGGCAAGGCTATAGTATGGAAAAATGTCAAAATGTGACACGTCCCAAAAACAGCTGAAAACAACTCAAAACAGCATGAAATAGCATAAGAAGACAAGCCATAGCAAAGAAACTTTCAGAAACATTCAAAATCACCCAAATGCTGAACATCCAAAAAATGACCGAAAAGGCAAGGCTATAGTATGGAAAAATGTCAAAATATGACACGTCCCAAAAACAACTGAAAACAACTCAAAACAGCACAAAATAGCATAAAATAACGTGCTAAGACACGCCATAGCAAAGAAACTTTCAGAAACATTCAAAATCACCATAAAGTAGGATGTCCAAAAAATGACCGAAAAGGCAAGGCTATAGTATGGAAAAATGTCAAAATGTGACACGTCCCAAAAACAGCTGAAAACAACTCAAAACAGCATAAAATAGCATAAGAAGACAAGCCATAGCAAAGAAACTTTCAGAAACATTCAAAATCACCATAAAGTAGGATGTCCAAAAAATGACCGAAAAGGCAAGGCTATAGTATGGAAAAATGTCAAAATATGACACGTCCCAAAAACAGCTGAAAACACCTCAAAACAGCATGAAATAGCGTGCTAAGACACGCCATAGCAAAGAAACTTTCAGAAACATTCAAAATCACCATAAAGTAGGATGTCCAAAAAATGACCGAAAAGGCAAGGCTATAGTATGGAAAAATGTCAAAATGTGACACGTCCCAAAAACAGCTGAAAACACCTCAAAACAGCATGAAATAGCGTGCTAAGACACGCCATAGCAAAGAAACTTTCAGAAACATTCAAAATCACCATAAAGTAGGATGTCCAAAAAATGACCGAAAAGGCAAGGCTATAGTATGGAAAAATGTCAAAATGTGACATGTCCCAAAAACAGCTGAAAACAACTCAAAACAGCATGAAATAGCGTGCTAAGACAGGCCATAGCAAAGAAACTTTCAGAAACATTCAAAATCACCATAAAATAGGATGTCCAAAAAATGACCGAAAAGGCAAGGCTATAGTATGGAAAAATGTCAAAATGTGACATGTCCCAAAAACAGCTGAAAACACCTCAAAACAGCATGAAATAGCGTGCTAAGACACGCCATAGCAAAGAAACTTTCAGAAACATTCAAAATCACCATAAAGTAGGATGTCCAAAAAATGACCGAAAAGGCAAGGCTATAGTATGGAAAAATGTCAAAATGTGACACGTCCCAAAAACAGCTGAAAACACCTCAAAACAGCATAAAATAGCATAAGAAGACAAGCCATAGCAAAGAAACTTTCAGAAACGGCCAAAAACACCCAAATGCTGAACATCCAAAAAATGACCGAAAAGGCAAGGCTATAGTATTGAAAAATGTCAAAATGTGACATGTCCCAAAAACAGCTGAAAACAACTCAAAACAGCATGAAATAGCGTGCTAAGACAGGCCATAGCAAAGAAACTTTCAGAAACATTCAAAATCACCATAAAGTAGGATGTCCAAAAAATGACCGAAAAGGCAAGGCTATAGTATGGAAAAATGTCAAAATATGACACGTCCCAAAAACAGCTGAAAACACCTCAAAACAGCATAAAATAGCATAAGAAGACAAGCCATAGCAAAGAAACTTTCAGAAACGGCCAAAAACACCCAAATGCTGAACATCCAAAAAATGACCGAAAAGGCAAGGCTATAGTATGGAAAAATGTCAAAATATGACACGTCCCAAAAACAGCTGAAAACACCTCAAAACAGCATAAAATAGCATAAAATAAGTGCTAAGACAGGCCATAGCAAAGAAACTTTCAGAAACATTCAAAATCACCATAAAGTAGGATGTCCAAAAAATGACCGAAAAGGCAAGGCTATAGTATGGAAAAATGTCAAAATGTGACACGTCCCAAAAACAGCTGAAAACACCTCAAAACAGCATAAAATAGCATAAGAAGACAAGCCATAGCAAAGAAACTTTCAGAAACATTCAAAATCACCATAAAGTAGGATGTCCAAAAAATGACCGAAAAGGCAAGGCTATAGTATGGAAAAATGTCAAAATATGACACGTCCCAAAAACAGCTGAAAACACCTCAAAACAGCATAAAATAGCATAAGAAGACAAGCCATAGCAAAGAAACTTTCAGAAACGGCCAAAAACACCCAAATGCTGAACATCCAAAAAATGACCGAAAAGGCAAGGCTATAGTATGGAAAAATGTCAAAATATGACACGTCCCAAAAACAACTGAAAACAACTCAAAACAGCACAAAATAGCATAAAATAACGTGCTAAGACACGCCATAGCAAAGAAACTTTCAGAAACATTCAAAATCACCATAAAGTAGGATGTCCAAAAAATGACCGAAAAGGCAAGGCTATAGTATGGAAAAATGTCAAAATGTGACACGTCCCAAAAACAGCTGAAAACAACTCAAAACAGCATAAAATAGCATAAGAAGACAAGCCATAGCAAAGAAACTTTCAGAAACATTCAAAATCACCATAAAGTAGGATGTCCAAAAAATGACCGAAAAGGCAAGGCTATAGTATTGAAAAATGTCAAAATGTGACATGTCCCAAAAACAGCTGAAAACACCTCAAAACAGCATGAAATAGCGTGCTAAGACACGCCATAGCAAAGAAACTTTCAGAAACATTCAAAATCACCATAAAGTAGGATGTCCAAAAAATGACCAAAGAGGCAAGGCTATAGTATGGAAAAATGTCAAAATATGACACGTCCCAAAAACAGCTGAAAACACCTCAAAACAGCATAAAATAGCATAAGAAGACAAGCCATAGCAAAGAAACTTTCAGAAACATTCAAAATCACCATAAAGTAGGATGTCCAAAAAATGACCGAAAAGGCAAGGCTATAGTATGGAAAAATGTCAAAATATGACACGTCCCAAAAACAGCTGAAAACACCTCAAAACAGCATAAAATAGCGTGCTAAGACACGCCATAGCAAAGAAACTTTCAGAAACATTCAAAATCACCATAAAGTAGGATGTCCAAAAAATGACCGAAAAGGCAAGGCTATAGTATGGAAAAATGTCAAAATATGACACGTCCCAAAAACAGCTGAAAACACCTCAAAACAGCATGAAATAGCGTGCTAAGACACGCCATAGCAAAGAAACTTTCAGAAACATTCAAAATCACCATAAAGTAGGATGTCCAAAAAATGACCGAAAAGGCAAGGCTATAGTATGGAAAAATGTCAAAATGTGACACGTCCCAAAAACAGCTGAAAACACCTCAAAACAGCATAAAATAGCATAAGAAGACAAGCCATAGCAAAGAAACTTTCAGAAACGGCCAAAAACACCCAAATGCTGAACATCCAAAAAATGACCGAAAAGGCAAGGCTATAGTATGGAAAAATGTCAAAATGTGACACGTCCCAAAAACAGCTGAAAACAACTCAAAACAGCATGAAATAGCATAAGAAGACAAGCCATAGCAAAGAAACTTTCAGAAACATTCAAAATCACCATAAAGTAGGATGTCCAAAAAATGACCGAAAAGGCAAGGCTATAGTATGGAAAAATGTCAAAATATGACACGTCCCAAAAACAGCTGAAAACACCTCAAAACAGCATAAAATAGCATAAGAAGACAAGCCATAGCAAAGAAACTTTCAGAAACAGCCAAAAACACCCAAATGCTGAACATCCAAAAAATGACCGAAAAGGCAAGGCTATAGTATGGAAAAATGTCAAAATGTGACACGTCCCAAAAACAGCTGAAAACAACTCAAAACAGCATAAAATAGCGTGCTAAGACACGCCATAGCAAAGAAACTTTCAGAAACGGCCAAAAACACCCAAATGCTGAACATCCAAAAAATGACCGAAAAGGCAAGGCTATAGTATGGAAAAATGTCAAAATATGACACGTCCCAAAAACAGCTGAAAACACCTCAAAACAGCATAAAATAGCATAAGAAGACACGCCATAGCAAAGAAACTTTCAGAAATGGCCAAAAACACCCAAATGCTGAAAATCCAAAAAATGACCGAAAAGGCAAGGCTATAGTATTGAAAAATGTCAAAATATGACACGTCCCAAAAAAAGCTGAAAACAACTCAAAACAGCATAAAATAGAAGTGCTAAGACACGCTATAGCAAAGAAACTTTCAGAAACATTCAAAATCACCATAAAGTAGGATGTCCAAAAAATGACCGAAAAGGCAAGGCTATAGTATGGAAAAATGTCAAAATATGACACGTCCCAAAAACAGCTGAAAACACCTCAAAACAGCATAAAATAGCATAAGAAGACAAGCCATAGCAAAGAAACTTTCAGAAATAGCCAAAAACACCCAAATGCTGAAAATCCAAAAAATGACCGAAAAGACAAGGCTATAGTATGGAAAAATGTCAAAATATGACACGTCCCAAAAACAGCTGAAAACAACTCAAAACAGCATAAAATACCATAAGAAGACAAGCCATAGCAAAGAAACTTTCAGAAAAATTCAAAATCACCATAAAGTAGGATGTCCAAAAAATGACCGAAAAGGCAAGGCTATAGTATGGAAAAATGTCAAAATGTGACACGTCCCAAAAAAAGCTGAAAACAACTCCAAACAGTGTAAAATAGCATGCTAAGACACGCCATAGCAAAGAAACTTTCAGAAATTACCAAAAACACCCAAATGCTGAACTTCCAAAAAATGACCGAAAAGGCAAGGCTATAGTATGGAAAAATGTCAAAATATGACACGTCCCAAAAAAAGCTGAAAACAACTCAAAACAGCATAAAATAGCGTGCTAAGACACGCCATAGCAAAGAAACTTTCAGAAACATTCAAAATCACCATAAAGTAGGATGTCCAAAAAATGACCGAAAAGGCAAGGCTATAGTATGGAAAAATGTCAAAATGTGACACGTCCCAAAAACAGCTGAAAACACCTCAAAACAGCATAAAATAGCATGCTAAGACACGCCATAGCAACAAAACTTTCAGAAATATTCAAAAACGCCCAAATGCTGAACATCCAAAAAATGAAGGAGAAGGCAAGGCTATAGTATGGAAAAATGTCAAAATATGACACGTCCCAAAAACAGCTGAAAACACCTCAAAACAGCATAAAATAGCATAAGAAGACACGCCATAGCAAAGAAACTTTCAGAAATGGCCAAAAACACCCAAATGCTGAAAATCCAAAAAATGACCGAAAAGGCAAGGCTATAGTATGGAAAAATGTCAAAATATGACACGTCCCAAAAAAAGCTGAAAACAACTCAAAACAGCATAAAATAGCGTGCTAAGACACGCCATAGCAAAGAAACTTTCAGAAACATTCAAAATCACCATAAAGTAGGATGTCCAAAAAATGACCGAAAAGGCAAGGCTATAGTATGGAAAAATGTCAAAATATGACACGTCCCAAAAACAGCTGAAAACACCTCAAAACAGCATAAAATAGCATAAGAAGACAAGCCATAGCAAAGAAACTTTCAGAAACATTCAAAATCACCATAAAGTAGGATGTCCAAAAAATGACCGAAAAGGCAAGGCTATAGTATGGAAAAATGTCAAAATATGACACGTCCCAAAAACAGCTGAAAACAACTCAAAACAGCATAAAATAGCATAAGAAGACAAGCCATAGCAAAGAAACTTTCAGAAACATTCAAAATCACCATAAAGTAGGATGTCCAAAAAATGACCGAAAAGGCAAGGCTATAGTATGGAAAAATGTCAAAATATGACACGTCCCAAAAACAGCTGAAAACAACTCAAAACAGCATAAAATAGCATAAGAAGACAAGCCATAGCAAAGAAACTTTCAGAAACGACCAAAAACACCCAAATGCTGAACATCGAAAAAATGACCGAAAAGGCAAGGCTATAGTATGGAAAAATGTCAAAATATGACACGTCCCAAAAACAGCTGAAAACACCTCAAAACAGCATGAAATAGCGTGCTAAGACACGCCATAGCAAAGAAACTTTCAGAAACATTCAAAATCACCATAAAGTAGGATGTCCAAAAAATAACCAAAAAGGTAAGGCTATAGTATGGAAAAATGTCAAAATATGACACGTCCCAAAAACAGCTGAAAACACCTCAAAACAGCATAAAATAGCATGAGAAGACAAGCCATAGCAAAGAAACTTTCAGAAACAGCCAAAAACACCCAAAAGCAGAAAATCCAAAAAATGACCGAAAAGGCAAGGCTATAGTATGGAAAAATGTCAAAATATGACACGTCCCAAAAACAGCTGAAAACACCTCAAAACAGCATAAAATAGCATAAGAAGACAAGCCATAGCAAAGAAACTTTCAGAAATGGCCAAAAACACCCAAATGCTGAACTTCCAAAAAATGACCGAAAAGGCAAGGCTATAGTATGGAAAAATGTCAAAATGTGACATGTCCCAAAAACAGCTGAAAACAACTCAAAACAGCATAAAATAGCGTGCTAAGACACGCCATAGCAAAGAAACTTTCAGAAATATTCAAAAACACCCAAATGCTGAACATCCAAAAAATGACCGAGAAGGCAAGGCTATAGTATGGAAAAATGTCAAAATGTGACACGTCCCAAAAACAGCTGAAAACACCTCAAAACAGCATAAAATAGCATAAGAAGACAAGGCATAGCAAAGAAACTTTCAGAAACGGCCAAAAACACCCAAATGCTGAACATCCAAAAAATGACCGAAAAGGCAAGGCTATAGTATGGAAAAATGTCAAAATGTGACACGTCCCAAAAACAGCTGAAAACACCTCAAAACAGCATAAAATAGCATAAGAAGACACGCCATAGCAAAGAAACTTTCAGAAATAGCCAAAACACCCAAATGCTGAAAATCCAAAAATGACCGAAAAGACAAGGCTATAGTATGGAAAAATGTCAAAATATGACACGTCCCAAAAACAGCTGAAAACAACTCAAAACAGCATAAAATACCATAAGAAGACAAGCCATAGCAAAGAAACTTTCAGAAAAATTCAAAATCACCATAAAGTAGGATGTCCAAAAATGACCGAAAAGGCAAGGCTATAGTATGGAAAAATGTCAAAATATGACACGTCCCAAAAACAGCTGAAAACATCTCAAAACAGCATAAAATAGCATAAGAAGACAAGCCATAGCAAAGAAACTTTCAGAAATTACCAAAAACACCCAAATGCTGAACTTCCAAAAAATGACCGAAAAGGCAAAGCTATAGTATGGAAAAATGTCAAAATATGACACGTCCCAAAAACAGCTGAAAACACCTCAAAACAGCATGAAATAGCGTGCTAAGACACGCCATAGCAAAGAAACTTTCAGAAACATTCAAAATCACCATAAAGTAGGATGTCCAAAAAATGACCGAAAAGGCAAGGCTATAGTATGGAAAAATGTCAAAATATGACACGTCCCAAAAAAAGCTGAAAACAACTCAAAACAGCATAAAATAGCGTGCTAAGACACGCCATAGCAAAGAAACTTTCAGAAATGGCCAAAAACACCCAAATGCTGAAAATCCAAAAAAGACCGAAAAGGCAAGGCTATAGTATGGAAAAATGTCAAAATATGACACGTCCCAAAAACAGCTGAAAACACCTCAAAACAGCATAAAATAGCATAAGAAGACAAGGCATAGCAAAGAAACTTTCAGAAACGGCCAAAAACACCCAAATGCTGAACATCCAAAAAATGACCGAAAAGGCAAGGCTATAGTATGGAAAAATGTCAAAATATGACACGTCCCAAAAACAGCTGAAAACACCTCAAAACAGCATAAAATAGCATAAGAAGACAAGCCATAGCAAAGAAACTTTCAGAAACATTCAAAATCACCATAAAGTAGGATGTCCAAAAAATGACCGAAAAGGCAAGGCTATAGTATGGAAAAATGTCAAAATGTGACACGTCCCAAAAAAAGCTGAAAACAACTCCAAACAGTGTAAAATAGCATGCTAAGACACGCCATAGCAAAGAAACTTTCAGAAATTACCAAAAACACCCAAATGCTGAACTTCCAAAAAATGACCGAAAAGGCAAGGCTATAGTATGGAAAAATGTCAAAATATGACACGTCCCAAAAAAAGCTGAAAACAACTCAAAACAGCATAAAATAGCGTGCTAAGACACGCCATAGCAAAGAAACTTTCAGAAACATTCAAACTCACCATAAAGTAGGATGTCCAAAAAATGACCGAAAAGGCAAGGCTATAGTATGGAAAAATGTCAAAATGTGACACGTCCCAAAAACAGCTGAAAACACCTCAAAACAGTGTAAAATAGCATGCTAAGACACGCCATAGCAAAGAAACTTTCAGAAACGGCCAAAAACACCCAAATGCTGAACATCCAAAAAATGACCGAAAAGGCAAGGCTATAGTATGGAAAAATGTCAAAATATGACACGTCCCAAAAACAGCTGAAAACACCTCAAAACAGCATAAAATAGCATAAGAAGACACGCCATAGCAAAGAAACTTTCAGAAATGGCCAAAAACACCCAAATGCTGAAAATCCAAAAAATGACCGAAAAGGCAAGGCTATAGTATGGAAAAATGTCAAAATATGACACGTCCCAAAAACAGCTGAAAACACCTCAAAACAGCATGAAATAGCGTGAGAAGACACGCCATAGCAAAGAAACTTTCAGAAACATTCAAAATCACCATAAAGTAGGATGTCCAAAAAATGACCGAAAAGGCAAGGCTATAGTATGGAAAAATGTCAAAATATGACACGTCCCAAAAACAGCTGAAAACACCTCAAAACAGCATAAAATAGCATAAGAAGACAAGCCATAGCAAAGAAACTTTCAGAAACATTCAAAATCACCATAAAGTAGGATGTCCAAAAAATGACCGAAAAGGCAAGGCTATAGTATGGAAAAATGTCAAAATATGACACGTCCCAAAAACAGCTGAAAACAACTCAAAACAGCATAAAATAGCATAAGAAGACAAGCCATAGCAAAGAAACTTTCAGAAACGACCAAAATCACCATAAAGTAGGATGTCCAAAAAATGACCGAAAAGGCAAGGCTATAGTATGGAAAAATGTCAAAATATGACACGTCCCAAAAACAGCTGAAAACAACTCAAAACAGCATAAAATAGCATAAGAAGACAAGCCATAGCAAAGAAACTTTCAGAAACGACCAAAAACACCCAAATGCTGAACATCGAAAAAATGACCGAAAAGGCAAGGCTATAGTATGGAAAAATGTCAAAATATGACACGTCCCAAAAACAGCTGAAAACACCTCAAAACAGCATGAAATAGCGTGCTAAGACACGCCATAGCAAAGAAACTTTCAGAAATTTTCAAAAACACCATAAAGGAGGATGTCAAAAAAATGACAAAAAGGTAAGGCTATAGTATGGAAAAATGTCAAAATATGACACGTCCCAAAAACAGCTGAAAACACCTCAAAACAGCATAAAATAGCATGAGAAGACAAGCCATAGCAAAGAAACTTTCAGAAATTACCAAAAACACCCAAATGCTGAAAATCCAAAAAAGACCGACACGTCCCAAAAACAGCTAAAAACACCTCAAAACAGCATAAAATAGCATAAGAAGACAAGCCATAGCAAAGAAACTTTCAGAAATGGCCAAAAACACCCAAATGCTGAACTTCCAAAAAATGACCGAAAAGGCAAGGCTATAGTATGGAAAAATGTCAAAATGTGACATGTCCCAAAAACAGCTGAAAACAACTCAAAACAGCATAAAATAGCGTGCTAAGACACGCCATAGCAAAGAAACTTTCAGAAACGGCCAAAAACACCCAAATGCTGAATATCCAAAAAATGACCGAAAAGGCAAGGCTATAGTATGGAAAAATGTCAAAATGTGACACGTCCCAAAAACAGCTGAAAACACCTCAAAACAGCATAAAATAGCATAAGAAGACAAGCCATAGCAAAGAAACTTTCAGAAACGGCCAAAAACACCCAAATGCTGAACATCCAAAAAATGACCGAAAAGGCAAGGCTATAGTATGGAAAAATGTCAAAATGTGACACGTCCCAAAAACAGCTGAAAACACCTCAAAACAGCATAAAATAGCATAAGAAGACACGCCATAGCAAAGAAACTTTCAGAAATAGCCAAAAACACCCAAATGCTGAAAATCCAAAAAATGACCGAAAAGACAAGGCTATAGTATGGAAAAATGTCAAAATATGACACGTCCCAAAAACAGCTGAAAACAACTCAAAACAGCATAAAATACCATAAGAAGACAAGCCATAGCAAAGAAACTTTCAGAAAAATTCAAAATCACCATAAAGTAGGATGTCCAAAAAATGACCGAAAAGGCAAGGCTATAGTATGGAAAAATGTCAAAATATGACACGTCCCAAAAACAGCTGAAAACATCTCAAAACAGCATAAAATAGCATAAGAAGACAAGCCATAGCAAAGAAACTTTCAGAAATTACCAAAAACACCCAAATGCTGAACTTCCAAAAAATGACCGAAAAGGCAAAGCTATAGTATGGAAAAATGTCAAAATATGACACGTCCCAAAAACAGCTGAAAACACCTCAAAACAGCATGAAATAGCGTGCTAAGACACGCCATAGCAAAGAAACTTTCAGAAACATTCAAAATCACCATAAAGTAGGATGTCCAAAAAATGACCGAAAAGGCAAGGCTATAGTATGGAAAAATGTCAAAATATGACACGTCCCAAAAAAAGCTGAAAACAACTCAAAACAGCATAAAATAGCGTGCTAAGACACGCCATAGCAAAGAAACTTTCAGAAATGGCCAAAAACACCCAAATGCTGAAAATCCAAAAAAGACCGACACGTCCCAAAAACAGCTAAAAACACCTCAAAACAGCATAAAATAGCATAAGAAGACAAGGCATAGCAAAGAAACTTTCAGAAACGGCCAAAAACACCCAAATGCTGAACATCCAAAAAATGACCGAAAAGGCAAGGCTATAGTATGGAAAAATGTCAAAATATGACACGTCCCAAAAACAGCTGAAAACACCTCAAAACAGCATAAAATAGCATAAGAAGACAAGCCATAGCAAAGAAACTTTCAGAAACATTCAAAATCACCATAAAGTAGGATGTCCAAAAAATGACCGAAAAGGCAAGGCTATAGTATTGAAAAATGTCAAAATATGACACGTCCCAAAAAAAGCTGAAAACAACTCAAAACAGCATAAAATAGCGTGCTAAGACACGCCATAGCAAAGAAACTTTCAGAAATTACCAAAAACACCCAAATGCTGAACTTCCAAAAAATGACCGAAAAGGCAAGGCTATAGTATGGAAAAATGTCAAAATATGACACGTCTCAAAAACAGCTGAAAACACCTAAAAACAGCATAAAATAGCATAAGAAGACAAGCCATAGCAAAGAAACTTTCAGAAATGGCCAAAAACACCCAAATGCTGAAAATCCAAAAAATGACCGAAAAGGCAAGGCTATAGTATGGAAAAATGTCAAAATATGACACGTCCCAAAAACAGCTTAAAACACCTCAAAACAGCATAAAATAGCATAAGAAGACAAGCCATAGCAAAGAAACTTTCAGAAATGGCCAAAAACACCCAAATGCTGAACATCCAAAAAATGACCGAAAAGGCAAGGCTATAGTATGGAAAAATGTCAAAATATGACACGTCCCAAAAACAGCTGAAAACACCTCAAAACAGCATAAAATAGCATAAGAAGACAAGCCATAGCAAAGAAACTTTCAGAAACATTCAAAATCACCATAAAGTAGGATGTCCAAAAAATGACTGAAAAGGCAAGGCTATAGTATGGAAAAATGTCAAAATATGACACGTCCCAAAAACAGCTGAAAACACCTCAAAACAGGATAAAATAGCATAAGAAGACAAGCCATAGCAAAGAAACTTTCAGAAATGGCCAAAAACACCCAAATGCTGAACTTCCAAAAAATGACCGAAAAGGCAAGGCTATAGTATGGAAAAATGTCAAAATATGACACATCCCAAAAACAGCTGAAAACACCTCAAAACAGCATGAAATAGCGTGCTAAGACACGCCATAGCAAAGAAACTTTCAGAAACATTCAAAATCACCATGAAGTAGGATGTCGAAAAAATGACCGAAAAGGCAAGGCTATAGTATGGAAAAATGTCAAAATATGACACGTCCCAAAAACAGCTGAAAACACCTCAAAACAGGATAAAATAGCATAAGAAGACAAGCCATAGCAAAGAAACTTTCAGAAATGGCCAAAAACACCCAAATGCTGAACATCCAAAAAATGACCGAAAAGGCAAGGCTATAGTATGGAAAAATGTCATAATATGACACGTCCCAAAAACAGCTGAAAACACCTCAAAACAGCATAAAATAGCATAAGAAGACAAGCCATAGCAAAGAAACTTTCAGAAATGGCCAAAAACACCCAAATGCTGAAAATCCAAAAAATGACCGAAAAGGCAAGGCTATAGTATGGAAAAATGTCAAAATATGACACGTCCCAAAAACAGCTGAAAACACCTCAAAACAGCGTAAAATAGCATAGGAAGACAAGCCATAGCAAAGAAACTTTCAGAAACATTCAAAAACACCATAAAATAGGATTTCGGAAAAATGACCGAAAAGGCAAGGCTATAGTATGGAAAAATGTCAAAATTTGACATGTCCCAAAAACAGCTGAAAACACATCAAAAAAGCATAAAATACCATGCCAAGGCACGTCATAGCAAAGAAACTTTTAAAAAATGACCAAAAACACCATAAAATAGGATGTTAAAAAATAAAAGGCAATGCTATAGTCTGTCGAAAAATTTGATGTGTCCAGATGGCTTAAAACTAGTTATTAAAGCTTTTAGAGTTGCGCCACAGCATACAGTTTTTTTAAAAAGGCCAAAAACTGCAGAAGTTAGCATGTTGAAAATGTCGCAACGTTTACCTTCACCTTCACTTTCTTCTCCACTTCTTTGGGGTAGGGGCGTGGGGCCGAGACTCTCCAGCTGAGAACCATGGCCTTGGATTTGGAGGTGCTGATTCTGAGCCACTTCACACTCGGCTGCAAACTGATTGAGTGAGAGCTGAAGGTCACGGCCTGATGAAGCCAACAGGACCACATCATCTGCAAAAAGCAGCGACCCAATCCTGAGGTCACCAAACCGGATCCCCTCAACACCCTCGCTGCATCTATAAATTTCGTCCATGAAAAGTTATGAAGAGAATCGGTGACTGCTCTGGCACCGGTTGTACAGGGAAAGGACGGCCCATATCAGGGAGTTCGATACCCCATACTGCAGGAGAACCCTCAACAGGGCTCCCTGAGGGACACGAGCGAATGCCTTCTTCAAGTCCACAAAGCACATGTGGACTGATTGGGCAAACTCCCATGCACCCTCAAGGACCCTGCCATGGGTCCAGAGCTGTTGACCTTTTTGACAATTTGTTCGACGAACAATACCATAATCATGTTCAAAATTCTATCCTATGACATCTTTCCACTTTTAAAGCAATTACTTTTTGAACTGTTTTTCAACATGTTATAGTGTGGCTTTTTCTACATGCTATACTATGACTTTTTCATCATTTGAAAAGTTGACTTTTTGGACCGTTTCATCAACAAACAAAATTATAATCATCTTCAAAATGCTGTACTATGATTTTTTTTTACATTTGGAACTATTATTTTTTCTACCGTTTTTTTGACATACTATGACTTTTTCAACATTTGGGAAGTTGACTTTTGGGACCGTTTGTTTGGTGACCAATACTATAATCGTCTTCACCATGCTATGCTGTGACTATTTTAACCGTTTTTTCGACATGCTATAGGATGGCAATTTTCAACATACTATACTATGACTTTTTCAACATTTGAAATGTTGACTATTTAGACCTCTTATTCTAGTAACAATACTATAACCATCTTCAAAATACTATACTATGACTTTTTTTTAGAATTTTGGAATAACTTTTTTTGAACTGTTTTTTCTTGACATGCTATAGTATGGCATTTTTCGAATTAATTATGACTTTTTCAGCATTTGAAATGTTGACTTTTTTGATTGTTTTTTCAACGTTTAATGCTATTATCATCCTCAACATGCTACTGTTTGATTGAAGACACTTTATTATTCCCCGTAGCAAAATTTAACTGTCAGCTGATAACTGGATGTCTGACATAAAAAAAAAACACAAACATATTGGCTAGGTGTTGACAGACCACTAGTAAAAAATATAAACATTAAAACTACATTACAGGCCAAAAGTTTGGACACACCTTCTCATTCAATGCGTTTTCTTTATTTTCATGACTATTTACATTGTAGATTCTCACTGAAGGCATCAAAACTATGAGTGAACACATGTGGAGTTATGTACTTAACAAAAAAAGGTGAAATAAGTGAAAACATGTTTTATATTCTAGTTTCTTCAAAATAGCCGCCCTTTGCTCTGATTACTGCTTTGCACACTCTTGGCATTCTCTCGATGAGCTTCAAGAGGTAGTCATCTGAAATGGTTTTCCAACAAGCTTGAAGGAGTTCCCAGAAGAGTTTAGCACTTGTTGGCCCCTTTGCCTTCACTCTGCGGTCCAGCTCACCCCAAACCATCTCGACTGGGTTCAGGTCCGGTGACTGTGGAGGCCAGGTCATCTGCCGCAGCACTCCATCACTCTCCTTCTTGGTCAAATAGCCCTCACACAGCCTGGAGGTGTGTTTGGGGTCATTGTCCTGTTGAAAAATAAATGATCGTCCAACTAAACGCAAATCGGATGGGATGGCATGTCGCTGCAGGATGCTGTGGTAGCCATGCTGGTTCAGTGTGCCTTCAATTTTGAATAAATCCCCAACAGTGTCACCAGCAAAACACCCCCACACCATCACACCTCCCCCTCCATGCTTCACAGTGGGAACCAGGCATGTGGAATCCATCCGTTCACCTTTTCTGCGTCTCACAAAGACACGGCGGTTGGAACCAAAGATCTCAAATTTGGACTCATCAGACCAAAGCACAGATTTCCACTGGTCTAATGTCCATTCCTTGTGTTTCTTGGCCCAAACAAATCTCTTCTGCTTGTTGCCTCTCCTTAGCAGTGGTTTCCAGCTATTTGACCATGAAGGCCTGATTCGCGCAGTCTCCTCTTAACAGTTGTTCTAGAGATGGGTCTGCTGCTAGAACTCTGTGTGGCATTCATCTGGTCTCTGATCTGAGCTGCTGTTAACTTGCGATTTCTGAGGCTGGTGACTCGGATGAACTTATCCTCAGAAGCAGAGGTGACTCTTGGTCTTCCTTTCCTGGGTCAGTCCTCATGTGTGCCAGTTTCGTTGTAGCGCTTGATGGTTTTTGCGACTCCACTTGAGGACACATTTAAAGCTTTTGCAATTTTCCGGACTGACTGACCTTCATTTCTTAAAGTAATGATGGCCACTCGGTTTTCTTTAGTTAGCTGATTGGTTCTTGCCATAATATGAATTTTAACAGTTGTCCAATAGGGCTGTCGGCTGTGTATTAACCTGACTTCTGCACAACACAACTGATGGTCCCAACCCCATTGATAAAGCAAGAAATTCCACTAATTAACCCTGATAAGGCACACCTGTGAAGTGAAAACCATTTCAGATGACTACCTCTTGAAGCTCATCGAGAGAATGCCAAGAGTGTGCAAAGCAGTAATCAGAGCAAAGGGTGGCTATTATTATAACTAGAATATAAAACATGTTTTCACTTATTTCACCTTTTTTTGTTAAGTACATAACTCCACGTGTTCACTCATAGTTTTGATGCCTTCAGTGAGAATCTACAATGTAAATAGTCATGAAAATAAAGAAAACGCATTGAATGAGAAGGTGTGTCCAAACGTTTGGCCTGTACTGTACATAGGAAATAATTAAGGCATTGTTTAACTAAAGAGGGCCTGGAGGAGGGCTAAAAGACAGTCCAGTCATATTGCACACATCTAAGCTATATTTCAACCATATTGCACTGTCCAGAGCATACTGCACAGTCCCTCTAGGTGCTCTCATAGAGCTGCCCTGAGCCACCCTTAGTCTCTAGCACTCCCTCATCCCTGAGGGGAGGAGTTGTAGAGGTGTTTGTAGGAATTAACCATGTCCACATTGGTCCCTTCAGTGGAGATCGGTCCGGACAGTGGGGCAGACCGACAATGGAGATCTTTGTTGTGTTCAGCTGCAATCTGTTGGACCGGCACCACACGGCAAAATCCCTCACCAGACCCCTGTGCTCATCCTCCTGACCCCCCCCTTTTTTTAAACAAAGTTAAAAAAAAATGAAATTACAGTTATTCTTGTTCCTGCTACATCTTTGGTGTTGAAGGATGAGTTCATTAAAGTCAGCAGCTACTAAGACGATTCCGTCCGGTTGCACATTGACTTATTGTAGGAGGGCAAAATATTAGTGACAGCTCTGACACACCGTGTAAGTGGGCTTCCATTTGATGTGTTTTACATCAGGTTTTGAGTGGTTTCTTAAGAATGACGAACAGTTCGGACAAAGCGACTATGCATCAGGGTCTTCAGGATCTGCTGTCGGATCTCTGCGGTTCTGATGCCGTAGATGATCGGGTTGAAACAGCTCGGGAACAACAGGTACATGGTGCTGAAGAAAACCCTCATGGCGGCAGGAAGACCGTTTCTGATCCGATACGACAGGAAAGCAACAAGTGCAATGGTCAGGCTGACGGTGATGACCACGATGTGGGTGAAGCAGGTGTGGAGCGCTTTGACCGCGGACCTGCCGGAGCTCAGCACGGAGCTGAATATGACCACATAGGAGGCAGCGATGAAGACGAAGTCGGCCACAGGGATGAGAAATATGGCCATTAACCCGACCAGGTTGTTGATGGCGGTGCTTCCACAGGCCAGCTGCACTAAGGCCATGTGCTCGCAGAAACAGTGGTTCATCACATTTTCAGCGCAGAACGACAACGATCCCGCCAGACTCACAAACAGGGTGACCATGAGGACATTTCTGACTACAAGCGGGATAATGAACTTGAGGAATCTGGGTAACGCCATGCGCTCGTGGTAGTAGAGTGGCGTGCAGATGGCAAAGTAGCGATCCAGCGCCATCCAGACCAGAAGAGTCGACTGAAAAGCTCCTACAAAGTGAACGAAGTGCATCTGAACGAGGCAGCCGATCAGAGAGATCCCCCTCCAGTCAAACAGGAAGCTCAGCAGCATGTTGGGGACGAAGAACAGCGGGAGGCTCAGGTCCACGCACGCCATGCCGGCGATGAGGACGTACATCGGCGAGTGGAGGCTTCTCTGTGAAACGACGACGTACAGCAGCAGGGAGTTGGCCGACAGCGCCACGACGAACATGATGAAGAACGGGATGAAGAGGACGGGCCTCAGCGCTCCCAGCTCACTGAAGCCGTCCAGGAGGAAATGTGTGTGCGAGGAGACGTTCTCCATCCTGTCGTCCTCACTCAGGGTTTTAGCTGGATCACCTGAAAACAGAGACAAAGACTTAAACAGTTCAGTGAAATAATCCGTGATCTGATTATCAACGCACACGTCACACAGTCCAGTCGCCACAAGTAAAAGTGACATTGAACCTTCCTGAAAACGAGACGTGTCATATCAATGTTTCTAATGTGATGTATCTTGGGGGGGGGGTGTTCAACACCAAACGTCCTTCTCGGCGTTCCACCTGTCTGCTTTTCTAGCAGCTTTTGTGCCAACAAACATGAGTGTTTTCAGCTTTGACGTGATCCTTTCTGAACCTTCACCAGCTGTTTTTTATGCCTACACCTAAACACAAGTTAACAGAAACTTTCTGATTCAACGTATCCGCTTCGAAATAATGTACATTACATCCTGCGGTGAGGAGGCAGAGTCCGAAGACTCAGAGGCCGATGCGGTCATCAAAAAGCTCCTCAGCAGCAAGGCGCCGGGTGTGGATGAGATTGGCAGTGAGATGCTGAAGGCTCTGGACATCGTCCGGCTGCCTTGGCTGACGTGCCTTTGCAGTGTGGCATGGCAGTACGGGACGGTGGTTCCCAATTTCAAAAAAGGGGGCCGGAGGGTGTGCTCCAGTTATCGGGGTATCACACTGCTCGGCCTCCCTGGGAAGGTTTACTGCTGGAAAGGAGACTCTGACCGATTGTCGAACCTCGATTAAGGAGGAACAATGAGGGTTTCCATCCTGGTCCTGGATCAGTGGATCAACTCTTTACCCTGCAGGGCTGCTGGAGGGGTCGTGGGAGTTTGTGCGTCTGGTCTACATGTGCTTTTAAAACTGTGTCCCTCTGGTGGTTCAACACCTGATCAGGATCCTCCTGGTTCCTCCCGTTCTAGGTTTTCCGTCCAACTGGTAGGAGGCTTATAAGAACAGGAGAATTATATATCTCTTCTGGTCTGGGAAGACCTCAGGGTTCCCCAGGAGGAGCTGGAAAGTGTTTGCTGGAGAGAGGGATGTTTGCAGTGCTTTGCTCAGCCTGCTGGCCCAGTGCCCGGCCCACGGGTGACGGGAGGAAGACGAACTGATGGAATAATTTGCAAAAATGTATTAAGGTATCCGCGGTTTGCAGAAATGTACAATGCCAACATGCTTTTCTGGGTTGTATCTTCATGTTAAGAACAAGAGTCCACCTGCAACTTTGGCACCAACCAGAATTAAATAAAATGTAACTTTAGGTGATTGAAAGTGACACGAAAATGTTTCGGGAATCGTTCTCACTCACAGCTGAAGACACAGATACACGAGCAGCTCTGTCTCTCCTCACCCACCACACTCACATGCACAAAGTATTCAGGTTTTGTGCCATTTCTTTGAAAAGATAATAGACCCACTGACTTATGACTATGTGACTTGTTTATATATTTCCATTAACATGCAGCTGTGCAAACTATGATTAACGTGCCCTAACATGTCATTTATTACGTCAGTCAATAGAAAAGTTGCTTGTCATTTTGCTTCTTTGCATCAAAATAGCAAATTGCACACGTCCAAATAATGCTCCTAAAAGCTGAACATCATCATCATATCCCACATGACGTAATCAGAAAATACTTCATTCAGAATATCCA